>NC_081556.1:96007109-96088737 GCF_963082655.1 Stomoxys calcitrans | reverse complement strand
AAAAAATTCAGTTTTTTGACGATTTTCATAAATTTTTCCAATTTTCTGAAGTGATCACGAATTAACCTTACTTTTGCTCTACGAGGCTTAGTTAAGGAAATATGGCCATTTTAAGTTTTCCTAGGAAAAAATTCAGTTTTTGGCCGATTTTCATAAATTTTTCCAATTTTCTGAAGTGATCACGAATTAACCTTACTTTTGCTCTACGAGGCTTAGTTAAGGAGGTAAGGCCATTTCAAGTTTTACTAAGAAAAAAATTAAATTTTTGGCCGATTTTCATAATTTTTTTGAATTTTCTGAAGTGATCACGAATTAACCTTACTTTTGCTCTACGAGGCTTAGTTAAGGAGATATGGCCATTTTAAGTTTTCCTAGGAAAAAATTAAGTTTTTGGCCGATTTTCATAAATTTTTTGAATTTTCTGAAGTGATCACGAATTAACCTTACTTTTGCTCTACGAGGCTTAGTTAAGGAAATAAGGCCATTTTAAGTTTTCATAAGATAAAATTATGTTTTTGATCGATTTTCATAATATTTTATGAATTTTCTTAAGTGATGACGAATTAACTTACTTTTGATCTACGAGGCTTAGTTAAGGAGATATGGCCATTTTAAGTTTTCCTAGGAAAAAATTCAGTTTTTGGCCGATTTTCACAAATTTTTCCAATTTTCTGAAGTGATCACGAATTAACCTTACTGTTGCTCTACGAGGCTTAGTTAAGGAGGTATGGCCATTTTAGTTTTACTAAGAAAAAAATTAAATTTTGGCCGATTTTCATAATTTTTTTGAATTTTCTGAAGTGATCACGAATTAACCTTACTTTTGCTCTACGAGGCTTAGTTAAGGAGATATGGCCATTTTAAGTTTTCCTAGGAAAAAATTAAGTTTTTGGCCGATTTTCATACATTTTTTGAATTTTCTGAAGTGATCACAAATTAACCTTACTTTTGCTCTACGAGGCTTAGTTAAGGAGATATGGCCATTTTAAGTTTTCCTAGGAAAAAATTAAGTTTTTGGCCGATTTTCATAAATTTTTTGAATTTTCTGAAGTGATCACGAATTAACCTTACTTTTGCTCTACGAGGCTTAGTTAAGGAAATAAGGCCATTTTAAGTTTTCATAAGATAAAATTATGTTTTTGATCGATTTTCATAATATTTTATGAATTTTCTTAAGTGATGACGAATTAACTTACTTTTGATCTACGAGGCTTAGTTAAGGAGATATGGCCATTTTAAGTTTTCCTAGGAAAAAATTCAGTTTTTGGCCGATTTTCACAAATTTTTCCAATTTTCTGAAGTGATCACGAATTAACCTTACTTTTGATCTACGAGGCTTGGTTAAGGAGAGATGGCCATTTTAAGTTTTACTAAGATAAAATTAGGTTTTTGGCCGATTTTCATATTTTTTTTTTTTTAATTTTCTGAAGTGATCACGAATTAACCTTACTTTTGCTCTAACGAGGCTTAGTTAAGGAGATATGGCCATTTTAAGTTTTACTAAGAAAAAAATTAAATATTGGCCGAATTTCATAATTTTTTTGAATTTTCTGAAGTGATCACGAATTAACCTTACTTTTGCTCTACGAGGCTTAGTTAAGGAGATATGGCCATTTTAAGTTTTCCTAGGAAAAAATTAAGTTTTTGGCCGATTTTCATACATTTTTTGAATTTTCTGAAGTGATCACGGATTAACCTTACTTTTGCTCTACGAGGCTTAGTTAAGGAGATATGGCCACTTTAGGTCTTCCTAGGAAAAAATTCAGTTTTTTGACGATTTTCATAAATTTTTTCAATTTTCTGAAGTGATCACGAATTAACCTTACTTTTGCTCTACGAGGCTTAGTTAAGGAAATATGGCCATTTTAAGTTTTCCTAGGAAAAAATTCAGTTTTTGGCCGATTTTCATAAATTTTTCCAATTTTCTGAAGTGATCACGAATTAACCTTACTTTTGCTCTATGAGGCTTAGTTAAGGAGGTAAGGCCATTTCAAGTTTTACTAAGAAAAAAATTAAATTTTTGGCCGATTTTCGTAATTTTTTTGAATTTTCTGAAGTGATCACGAATTAACCTTACTTTTGCTCTACGAGGCTTAGTTAAGGAGATATGGCAATTTTAAGTTTTCGTGGGAAAAAATTAAGTTTTTGGCCGATTTTCATAAATTTTTTGAATTTTCTGAAGTGATCACGAATTAACCTTACTTTTGCTCTACGAGGCTTAGTTAAGGGAATAAGGCCATTTTAAGTTTTCATAAGATAAAATTATGTTTTTGATCGATTTTCATAATATTTTATGAATTTTCTTAAGTGATGACGAATTAACTTACTTTTGATCTACGAGGCTTAGTTAAGGAGATATGGCCATTTTAAGTTTTCCTAGGAAAAAATTCAGTTTTTGGCCGATTTTCACAAATTTTTCCAATTTTCTGAAGTGATCACGAATTAACCTTACTTTTGCTCTACGAGGCTTAGTTAAGAAGGTATGGCCATTTTAAGTTTTACTAAGAAAAAAATTAAATTTTTGGCCGATTTTCATAATTTTTTTGAATTTTCTGAAGTGATCACGAATTAACCTTACTTTTGATCTACAAGGCTTGGTTAAGGAGAGATGGCCATTTTAAGTTTTACTAAGATAAAATTAGGTTTTTGGCCGATTTTCATATTTTTTTTTTTTTAATTTTCTGAAGTGATCACGAATTAACCTTACTTCTGCTCTTCGAGGCTTAGTTAAGGAGATATGGCCATTTTAAGTTTTCCTAGGAAAAAATTCAGTTTTTGGCCGATTTTCATAATTTTTTTGAATTTTCTGAAGTGATCACGAATTAACATTGCTTTTGCTCTACGAGGCTTAGTTAAGGAGATATGGCCATTTTAAGTTTTCCTAGGAAAAAATTCATTTTTTTGACGATTTTCATAAATTTTTTAAATTTTCTGAAGTCAACTTCCTTACTTTTGCTCTACGAGGCTTAGTTAAAGAGATATGGGCATTTTAAGTTTTACTAAGAAAAAAATTAAATTTTTGGCCGATTTTCATAATTTTTTTGAATTTTCTGAAGTGATCACGAAATAACCATACTTTTGCTCTACGAGGCTTAGTTAAGGAGATATGGCCATTTTAAGTTTTCCTAGGAAAAAATTTAGTTTTTGGCCGATTTTCATACAAGTTTTTGGCCGATTTTCATAAATTTTTTGAATTTTCTGAAGTGATCACGAATTAACCTTACTTTTGCTCTACGAGGCTTAGTTAAGGAGATATGGCCATTTTAAGTTTTCCTAGGAAAAAATTCAGTTTTTGAACGATTTTCATAAATTTTTTGAATTTTCTGAAGTCATCACGAATTAACCTTACTTTTGCTGTACGAGGCTTAGTTAAGGAAATATGGCCATTTTAAGTTTTCATAAGATAAAATTATGTTTTTGATCGATTTTCATAATATTTTATGAATTTTCTTAAGTGATGACGAATTAACCTTACTTTTGATCTACGAGGCTTAGTTAAGGAGATATGGCCATTTTAAGTTTTCCTAGGAAAAAATTCAGTTTTTGGCCGATTTTCATAAATTTTTCCAATTTTCTGAAGTGATCACGAATTAACCTTACTTTTGCTCTACGAGGCTTAGTTAAGAAGATATGGCCATTTTAAGTTTTCCTAGAAAAAAATTAAGTTTTTGGCCGATTTTCATAAATTTTTTGAATTTTCTGAAGTGATCACGAATTAATCTTTCTTTTGCTCTACGAGGCTTAGTTAAGGAGATATGGCCATTTTAAGTTTCCCTAGGAAAAAATTCAGCTTTTGGTCGATTTTCGTTACTTTTTGAATTTTCCGAAGTGATCACGAATTAACCTTACTTTTGCTCTACGAGGCTTAGTTAAGGAGATATGGCCATTTTAAGTTTTACTAAGAAAAAATTAAGTTTTTGGCAGATTTTCATAAATTTTTTGAATTTTCTGAAGTGATCACGAATTAACCTTACTTTTGCTCAACGAGGCTTAGTTAAGGAGATATGGCCATTTTAAGTTTTACTAAGATAAAATTAGGTTTTTGGCCGATTTTCATATTTTTTTTAAATTTTCTGAAGTGATCACGAATTAACCTTATTTTTGCTCTAGGAGGCTTAGTTAAGGAGATATGGTCATTTTAAGTTTTCCTAGGAAAAAATTCAGTTTTTGGCCAATTTTCATAAATTTTTTGAATGTTCGGAAGTGATCACGAATTAACCTTACTTTTGCTGTACGAAGATTAGTTTAGGAGATATGACTATTTTAAGCTTTATTAGGAAAAAATTAAGTTTATGGCCGATTTTCGTTAATTTTTTGAATTTTCGGAAGTGATCACGAATTAGCCTTACTTTTGCTGTACGAGGCTTAGTTAAGGAGATATGGCCATTTTAAGTTTTACTAAGAAAAAATTAAGTTTTTGGCCGATTTTCATAAATTTTTTGAATTTTCTGAAGTGATCACGAATTAACCTTACTTTTGCTCTACGAGGCTTAGTTAAGGAGATATGGCCATTTTAAGTTTTCCTAGGAAAAAATTAGGTTTTTGGCCGATTTTCATAAATTTTTTTTAATTTTCTGAAGTGATCACGAATTAACCTTACTTTTGCTCTTCGAGGCTTAGTTAAGGAGATATGGCCATTTTAAGTTTTCCTAGGAAAAAATTCAGTTTTTGGCCGATTTTCATAATTCTTTTGAATTTTCTGAAGTGATCACGAATTAACCTTGCTTTTGCTCTACGAGGCTTAGTTAAGGAGATATGGCCATTTTAAGTTTTCCTAGGAAAAAATTCAGTTTTTTGACGATTTTCATAAATTTTATCAATTTTCTGAAGTCATCACGAATTAACCTTACTTTTGCTCTACGAGGCTTAGTTAAGGAAATATGGCCATTTTAAGTTTTCATAAGATTAAATTATGTTTTTGATCGATTTTCATAATATTTTATGAATTTTCTTAAGTGATGACGAATTAACCTTACTTTTGATCTACGAGGCTTAGTTAAGAAGATATGGCCATTTAAGTTTTCCTAGGAAAAAATTCAGTTTTTGGACGATTTTCATAAATTTTTCCAATTTTCTGAAGTGATCACGAATTAACCTTACTTTTGCTCTACGAGGCTTAGTTAAGGAGATAAGGCCATTTTAAGTTTTCCTAGGAAAAAATTTAGTTTTTGGCCGATTTTCATACATTTTTTGATTTTTCTGTTTTTTTTTAAGTTTTCCTAGGAAAAAATTCAGTTTTTGGCCGATTTTCATAATTCTTTTGAATTTTCTGAAGTGATCACGAATTAACCTTGCTTTTGCTCTACGAGGCTTAGTTAAGGAGATATGGTCATTTTAAGTTTTCCTAGGAAAAAATTCAGTTTTTTGACGATTTTCATAAATTTTTCAAATTTTCTGAAGTGATCACGAATTAACCTTACTTTTGCTCTACGAGGCTTAGTTAAGGAGATATGGCAATTTTAAGTTTTCCTAGGAAAAAATTCAGTTTTTGGCCGATTTTCATAAATTTTTCGAATTTTCTAAAATGATCACGAATTAACCTTACTTTTGCTCTACGAGGCTTAGTTAAGGAGATATGGCCATTTAAAGGTTTTCTAGGAAAAAATTCAGTTTTTGGCCGATTTTCATACATTTTTCGAATTTTCTGAAGTGATCACGAATTAACCTTACTTTTGCTCTACGAGGCTTAGTTAAGGAGATATGGTCATTTTAAGTTTTCCTAGGAAAAAATTCAGTTTTTTGACGATTTTCATAAATTTTTCAAATTTTCTGAAGTGATCACGAATTAACCTTACTTTTGCTCTACGAGGCTTAGTTAAGGAGATATGGCCATTTTAAGTTTTCCTAGGAAAAAATTCAGTTTTTGGCCGATTTTCATAAATTTTTCGAATTTTCTAAAATGATCACGAATTAACCTTACTTTTGCTCTACGAGGCTTAGTTCAGGAGATATGGCCATTTAAAGGTTTTCTAGGAAAAAATTCAGTTTTTGGCCGATTTTCATACATTTTTCGAATTTTCTGAAGTGATCACGAATTAACCTTACTTTTGCTCTACGAGGCTTAGTTAAGGAGATATGGCCATTTTAAGTGTTCCTAGGAAAAAATTCAGTTTTTGGCCGATTTTCATAAATTTTTCGAATTTTCTGAAATGATCACGAATTAACCTTACTTTTGCTCTACGAGGCTTAGTTAAGGAGATATGGCAATTTTAAGTTTTCGTGGGAAAAAATTAAGTTTTTGGCCGTTTTTATAAATTTTTTAAATTTTCTGAAATGATCACGAATTAACCTTACTTTTGCTCTACGAGGCTTAGTTAAGGAGATATGGCCATTTTAAGTTTTCCTAGGAAAAAATTAAGTTTTTGGCAGATTTTCATAAATTTTTCGAATTTTCTGAAGTGATCACGAATTAACCTTACTTTTGCTCTGGGAGGCTTAGTGAAGGAGATATGGCCATTTTAAGTTTTACTAAGAAAAAATTAAGTTTTTGGCCGATTTTCATAAATTTTTTGAATTTTCTGAAGTGATCACGAATTAACCATACTTTTGCTCTACGAGGCTAAGTTAAGGAGATATGGCCATTTTAAGTTTTACTAAGATAAAATTAGGTTTTTGGCCGATTTTCATATTTTTTTGAATTTTCTGAAGTGATCACGAATTAACCTTATTTTTGCTCTAGGAGGCTTAGTTAAGGAGATATGGTCATTTTAAGTTTTCCTAGGAAAAAATTCAGTTTTTGGCCGATTTTCATAAATTTTTTGAATTTTCGGAAGCGATCACGAATTAACCTTACTTTTGCTCTACGAGGCTTAGTTTAGGAGATATGACTATTTTAAGCTTTATTAGGAAAAAATTAAGTTTATGGCCGATTTTCGTTAATTTTTTTGAATTTTCGGAAGTGATCACGAATTAGCCTTACTTTTGCTGTACGAGGCTTAGTTAAGGAGATATGGCCATTTTAAGCTTTATTAGGAAAAAATTAAGTTTATGGCCGATTTTCGTTAATTTTTTGAATTTTCGGAAGTGATCACGAATTAACCTTACTTTTGCTCTACGAGGCTTAGTTAAGGAGATATGGCAATTTTAAGTTTTCGTGGGAAAAAATTAAGTTTTTGGCCGTTTTTATAAATTTTTTAAATTTTCTGAAATGATCACGAATTAACCTTACTTTTGCTCTACGAGGCTTAGTTAAGGAGATATGGCCATTTTAAGTTTTCCTAGGAAAAAATTAAGTTTTTGGCAGATTTTCATAAATTTTTCGAATTTTCTGAAGTGATCACGAATTAACCTTACTTTTGCTCTGGGAGGCTTAGTGAAGGAGATATGGCCATTTTAAGTTTTACTAAGAAAAAATTAAGTTTTTGGCCGATTTTCATAAATTTTTTGAATTTTCTGAAGTGATCACGAATTAACCATACTTTTGCTCTACGAGGCTAAGTTAAGGAGATATGGCCATTTTAAGTTTTACTAAGATAAAATTAGGTTTTTGGCCGATTTTCATATTTTTTTGAATTTTCTGAAGTGATCACGAATTAACCTTATTTTTGCTCTAGGAGGCTTAGTTAAGGAGATATGGTCATTTTAAGTTTTCCTAGGAAAAAATTCAGTTTTTGGCCGATTTTCATAAATTTTTTGAATTTTCGGAAGCGATCACGAATTAACCTTACTTTTGCTCTACGAGGCTTAGTTTAGGAGATATGACTATTTTAAGCTTTATTAGGAAAAAATTAAGTTTATGGCCGATTTTCGTTAATTTTTTTGAATTTTCGGAAGTGATCACGAATTAGCCTTACTTTTGCTGTACGAGGCTTAGTTAAGGAGATATGGCCATTTTAAGCTTTATTAGGAAAAAATTAAGTTTATGGCCGATTTTCGTTAATTTTTTGAATTTTCGGAAGTGATCACGAATTAACCTTACTTTTGCTCTAGGAGGCTTAGTTAAGGAGATATGGTCATTTTAAGTTTTCCTAGGAAAAAATTCAGTTTTTGGCCGATTTTCATAAATTTTTTGAATGTTCGGAAGTGATCACGAATTAACCTTACTTTTGCTGTACGAAGATTAGTTTAGGAGATATGACTATTTTAAGCTTTATTAGGAAAAAATTAAGTTTATGGCCGATTTTCGTTAATTTTTTTGAATTTTCGGAAGTGATCACGAATTAGCCTTACTTTTGCTCTACGAGGCTTAGTTAAGGAGATATGGCCATTTTAAGCTTTATTAGGAAAAAATTAAGTTTATGGCCGATTGTCGTTAATTTTTTGAATTTTCGGAAGTGATCACGAATTAACCTTACTTTTGCTCTACGAGGCTTAGTTAAGGAGATATGATGGAACAATTACCGATTTTCTCAAGATTCGGCAGACTAGGATAGGCAAAGTTCGTAATATTAAAACATCAGGCAGTGCAATGACGGGAAACTTAATGCAGCATAAAGAACAGGGAGCATACGATGATTCCATCACCCACGCCCATTTATTGGAGGACCATCTACTGGAGGAGGATTAAGGCCTTCCAGATAAACCTTCATCGGAGCTAGACAGCTACTCACACTTTGATGGAGAAAATCAGCAAGGGTCAGATTCATATTGCCTTAATTGAGAAGCCATGGACGACCCGGAGCAAAGTTTCTGGCCTTAACCATATCAACTACCAATTATTCTATGAAAGCTCTGGACCTCGGCCGAGGTCATACGTCATTTGTCATAAAAATTTAAATTGTGTATTTTCCCCAGAGTTGTCATCATCGGATGCAGCAGTGTTGAGATTTGACTCTCTGACACCGCCACCCACGTCGGAGCTGCAACGTCTGGTGAGAAAAGCGAAACAGACCGGAAACGAGGTACTAATAGGGTGCAATGGGAACTCTCACAACATTTCGAGGAGTAGTACCATCACTAATAAGAGGGGCCAAGCCCTGGCAGAGTTCTTGAATATTAACGACCTAATAACACTTTATATTGGTAACACCGCTACCTTTGTTTATAGGATTAGTGAGGAGGTATTAGATGTGACGATATATTCGAAAAATCTAATCGATGAGGTTCAGGATTGGAGGGTCTCCATGGAACACTCTTTCTCAGACCATCGCTACATTAGGATTAGAATAGCACGGCCAGCACCAAATCCGATGAGCTTCCGGAATAAGTTGAAAACCAACTGGACACTATACGGAAGGCTACTCAGAAGAATACATGGGCAAAAAAAATTTAGATTGTTCAAGCATAGAAGACATTGACGACAATGTCAATAGGATAACGACTGCACTGGTGGGGTTTTTCGAAGATAGTTGTCCTGTTCGGGAAAGGAAATTAGCCCAAGAAACCGATTTTCGATTTTCATAACTGGATTCGCAGCATTGGTAAAGAGGTCCGCAGACTTTATAACAGAGCTTGTCGTAAAAAAGCGGAAGTTTACTGGGATGTGTACTACACCCAGCTCAAGGAATACAATAAGTTTACAAGAGCGACAAAACGTGCCTCCTGGAAGATTTTCTGCAAACAGGTCGATAGCGTTAATGACGCCGACAAGATAAAAAGTTTCTCTCAAAAACCCATGTTCAAACTGAAACTTAAGTAGACGACATGGGAGTGAGAGCAGAGATAACGGAGGACATGTTGGGGTTTTTGATGAAAACCCATTTTACGCGCAGGATACGACGGGACTCACGGAGACACCGGAATCTTGGAATAATGACTTTGATCGAAGGTTTATAATTACGGAATTTATGGTGAAGGAATCC
The DNA here is from genome assembly GCF_963082655.1 of Stomoxys calcitrans. Taxonomy (NCBI): domain Eukaryota; kingdom Metazoa; phylum Arthropoda; class Insecta; order Diptera; family Muscidae; genus Stomoxys; species Stomoxys calcitrans. The sequence goes on along the minus strand of NC_081556.1, from coordinate 96,078,997 downwards.
TTGAGAAGCTTCAAACCATTTAAGTCAACCGGACTTGATGGAATATTTTCGGCGTTACTATAGAAAGAGGCAGACTATCTGGCGTCTCATCTGGCCAATATTTTAACAGCGTGCCTAGGACTTGCATATACTCCGAAAGCCTGGCAGGAGGCAAGGGTGGTGTTTATACCCAAGCCCGGCAAGGGAAGTTATGCGACACCAAAGGCCTACAGACCCATAAGCCCTACGTTCATTCTTCTCAAAACCATGGAACGTTTTGTGAACACCTCAAATACAAACAGCATGCCTATGTCAAGGGAAGGTCGGTGGAGACTGCCCTGCACGAGGTTGTGCAAAAAATAAAAGAATCCTTCGATGCTAAAACGTGCACCCTGGCGGTATGCATTGATATCGAGGGCGCTTTTAACAATGTGCGGAGCGACACACTGATCCAATCCTTGGACCAGTACCGGGTGGATCCGGTCCTTAAAGATTGCATAAACCATTTACTAAAGAACAGGTGGATAAATTGTGAGTCCCATGACATAAATATAATGGTGAAAGTGGCACAGGGCACACGACAGGGGGTCATTTTATCGCCACTACTTTGGGTGATCAGCATAAATAACCTGGCTGAGGAGGGATTTGAACCCGCATGCAATGCAGACGGTGGATAAGGATCCGAATCAGCTATACAGAATGACCGAAAAGGTCTTCCAGACGGCATAGGACTGGGCTAGACCTAGGGGATAGGCTCGAAAAGGGTCCTGAATCCGAGGATAGTCTAATGATGCGATCCGATGGAAAGACAAGTACAACGTAAGGTTAGTACAACAGGTTCAGAGAATATGTTGTCTTGGCATGGGCGGAGCGATGAGGACCATACCCACTAGGGCACTGGAGACTTCCAGATTTTCGACCAATAAACATACAGTTTAAGTGTGAGGCAGCCACTGCGGCTATGGAACTTAAAGCGATGGGAGAATAGATTGAGGATAGGAGAAGACCACACCATCGAGATCAAGGCAACGCACTATGGGACCAATGAAAGGTTTTCGAGGCAAAAAGTGAATTTTTCAAGTGAAGAATTTAAACAAAATAATAACGGAATTGTATTATCAACACTCTGAAATACTTAAAAATAAAAAACAAATCAATCTGGTAACACTTCACTACGGTATACTGAGTTGTCAAAGGTGACACATTTTCTTATGCATCTTTTTCTGACAACATAAATAAACTGTGGAAGTATTTTAGGAGGCAAACAGCAAATAAGAATATTTCAAGTATAATTTTAAAATGGAAAATCCTTCTATATGTATGTAAAATAAGATAGTATTATCAGTTAAAAACAAGTAAAAGCGTGCTAAGTTCGACCGGGCCGCTATATTAGGTTATGAACCGATTCAGACTGTACTTCCCATAGTTGTTGGAAGTCATAACGGAACACCAAATGCAAAATTTCATCCGAATCGGACAAAAATTGCGGTTTCCAGGGGCTCAAGTTGTCAAATCGGGAAATCGGCTATATCAGGTTATAGACCGATTTGGACCGTACTAAACACAGTTATATGAAGTCATAACAGAACACTATATGCAAATTTCAACCAAATCGGACTAAAATTGTGGGTTGTAAGGGCTCTAGAAATCAAATTGTGTGATCTGTTAATATGGGAGCTATATCAGGTTCAGGCCGATCTAAACCGTACTTGCCACAATTGTTGGAAGTCATAATGTAAGACTGCATGCAAAATTTCAGCCAAATCGGGCAAAAATTTCAGCTTCCAGGGGCTCAATAAGTCAAATCGAAAGATCGGTTTATATGGGAGCTATATCAGGTTAAAGACCGATTTGGACCGTACTTGACACAGTTGTTGGAAGTCACAACAAAACACTACAAACTTCCGGCTTCCAGTTGCTCAAGAAGTCAAATCGGGAGATCGGTTTATATGGGAGCTATATCAGGTTCTTAATCGATTTAGACGGTACTAGGCATAGTTGTTGTAAATCATAACGGAACATTATGTGCAAAATTTCAGCCAAACCGGACAAAAGTTGTGGCTTCCAGGGGCTCAAGAAGTCAAATCGGGAGATCGGTTTATATGAAAAATATGTCTAAATCTGAACCTATATGGCCCTTTTGCAATCCCCAAAGACCTACATCAATATAAAGTATCTGTGTAAAATTTCATGCGGCTAGCTTTACGGATACGACCGCTATAGTGATTTCGACAGACGGGTGGACGGGCGGACATGGCTAGATCGACTCAGGATGTCGAGACGATCAAGAATATATATACTTTTTGGCAACCTAGACCAATATTTCGAGGTTTTACAAACGGAATGACTAAATTAGTAAATCTCTATGGTGGTTATTGAGCTTAAACTTGAATGGGACTGAACTCATTGATATGTGAGAAGTTTGCCCCTGTTTCTTAGTGGTATGTCCATGGGCAAAATTTGCAATTGTACTTAGAGCTAAATGTGTTCAAAAGATCATGAGCCCTTAAAATGTAAAGGCATTCGGATGAGAACTTAGTTTTCTATACATATAATAAACAAGTAAACAGGCATTAAGTTCGGCAGGGCCGAACTTTGTATACCCACCACCTCGGGTGTATATGTAATCCTTCTTTCGTCACGATCCGGTGAAAATCGGACAACTTATGCATCCAAATTCGGCGTGAACATTGAGTGGTCTAATAAATAAAAGTCACTGTTGAATATTGTATTTTAAATTTCAACCAAATCGTGTAATAAATACAGCTTTTATGAGCTTCAGACCCTTAACCGGCATATCGGTCTACATGACAACTAAATCTAAATACAGTTCGATCTAAATCATATTTAGGTCAGATGTTGGGAGACCTAAAACTACCCACTGTTTAAAATTTCAGCTAAATCAGGTAAAAAATAAAGTTGGGTTTCAGACCCTTTTTCGGCAGATCGGTCTATATGGCAGCTATGTCTAAATATAGTCCAATCTAAACTATATTTAGGTCAGGTGATGAGAGACGTAAAACTGCCCATTGTTTCAAAATTCAGCGAAATCGGTTAAAAAATAAAACTGTTATTAGATTCCGACTCTTTATCTGGAGATCGGTCTATATAGCAGCTATATCTAAATATAGTCCGATCTGAATCTTATTTAGGTCAGATGTTGGGAGGCTTAGAATAACCCACTGTTTTAAATTACAGCGAAATCGGGTAATAAATAAAGCTTGTATGGGCTTTAGACCCTTTATCGACAGATCGCTATATATGGCAGCTATATATAAATATAGTCCGATATGAACCATATTTGAATCAGATACCGGGAAGCCTTAGACTACTCATTGTCTCAAATTTCACCGAAATCGGTTAAAAAATAATGCTTTTATGGTCTTCAGACCCTTTATTTGGAGATTGGTCTATATGACAGCTGTATCTAAATATAGTCCGATTTAATCCATATTTAGGTCGGATGTTGGGAGGCCTAGAACTATTTCCTGTTCCAAATTTCAGCAAAATCGGACAGAAAATAAAGCTTTTATGGGCTTCAGACCCTTAATCGGCAGATCGGTCTATATGGCAGCTATATCTGGATATAGTCCGATCTGAACCATATTTAGGTCAGATATCGGGAGGCTTAAATTAACCCACTGTTTTAAATTTCCGTGAAATCGGGTAATAAATAAAGCTTTTATGGGCTTCAGACCCTTTATCTGGAGATCGGTCTATAGGGCAGCTAAATCTAAATTTAGTCCGATCTGGACCAAATTTGGGTCAGATGTCGGGAAGCCTTCAGCTACTCACTGTTTTAAATTTCAGCGAAATCGGGTAATAAATAAAGCTTTTATGGTCTTTAAACCCTTAATCGGCAGATCGGTATGTATGACAGCTATATATAATTATAGTCCGATCTGAACCATATTTGAATCAGATATCGGAAAGCCTTAAACTACTTACTGTTTCAAATTTCAGCGAAATCGGATAAAAAATAAAGCATTTATGGACATTAGACCCTTAATCGGCAGATCGGTATATATGACAGCTATATATAATTATAGTCCGATCTGAACCATATTTGAATCAGATATCGGAAAGCCTTAAAGTACTCACTGTTTCAAATTTCAGCGAAATCGGATAAAAAATAAAGCATTAATGGGCATTAGACCCTTTATCGGCAGATCGGTCTATATAGCAGCTATATCCAAATATGGTCCGATTTGACCCGTTCAAGACTTTAACTAGCGTGCATCAAAAAGACGTATCTGTGCCAAATTTCAGCTCAATATCTCAATTTTTGAAGGCTGTAGAGTGATTACAATAGATGGACGTACATACGGACAGGCACAGGGACATCGCTAAATCGTCTTAGATTTTTACGACGATCGAAATTTTTATACATTGTAGGGTCGCAAATTGATATTTAGATGTGTTGCAAACGGAATGACTTAATGACTATACCCCCTATCCTACGGTGGTGGGTATAAAAATCACAAATTTTCAGAAAGTTAAGAAAAATATAAAAAAATTATTATTAAATCATGGCGTTTATTGATACTGACCTTTAAGTTCATAACATGGTCCTGAAATATACATCCCCATTCGAACCGGCTTCACAACAAGGATTTCATGTCGCTCCATATATTCACCTCCGTATATCTGTAGATAACATACTATAGGTATGTATATTCCAATATTAATGTCTTGTTAAATGAATAGCACACTCTACTACAATTTTTTAAGTACAAAAAGACTCACTTCACATGCTTTTTTTATGCGAGACATGCACTAAAAAAATCTCAAGCGTTGCTCGTTAGTAAGTCTATTCATGATGAAATGTCAAAGCATACTGAGCATCTTTCTCTTTGACACCATGTCTGAAATCCCACGTGATCTGTCAAATACTAATGCATGAAAATCCTAACCTCAAAAAAATCACCCTTTATAATTTCATATTTATTCAAGACCACATTGTGCCTCTGTAACCGTAACCAACCACTGTCACTTTTCTTCGTTCTAACTATTCAACGTTCACTCAACCACTGACACTCTCTGCTTTTTGTCTTGCAAAAACACTCTGCCAACAAGTTATACGATGATCTGTTCTTCATACTAACGCAACAACAAAGCAGCTGTGTTGTTTTTGTTTTTGCTTTTCCGCATCCTCTTACTTGCACTTATTTTCATTCGTAAACACTAGCTAGCTAACCAGTTGCCATGAGTCAGTCGCATACACAAAAGCTTTTTGGTTTGGTTGGGTTTTCTTATACACACGCGCAGCGCGAAACGATGTCAACAACGACGAGACGACAACGTCAACAGTTCTGCCGGCAGAACTGCATGCACACGAACACAAATACACGTTGACTCCAAACAATTGGCATATTTTAACTGATTCATATTTTGAGTCCTACTGTACTGATATTGCAAATTTTATGTATGTGAACTTTGTATTGCAGTTGCAGAAAAACTAAATGAAAGGCATTAGTATGCCTATTAGCAAAACACTTTCCCCTATCCCCTGTTCCTTAATAGAATGTTCATGGGAAATTTAGCAGTTAGTAGCAAAATACTTCAATTTTGTTTATTTGAGTATTACCCTTAATAAGCATTTCCAATTGTTTGCCACTTTTTACTGGATATTTGAATCCAAAGATTTACGTTTAACTTGCTTCCTTTTTTGCTAGCCATCATTTATCGCGAAAACCGAACACAAATAAGACCAACCGTAGTCTTTTCAAATTTTTTGTTTGTTTTTTTGTTCCAACACACACTTATTAACGAACGAAATGAAATATGCATGGCAAAGCCTTTTTATAATTTAAATAAAAAAAATTGGAAAAGATATATTTTAAAAGTTTATAGTAAATTCATAGGGGATAGGAGACCAGAAGGGAGACCGAAACCCGAAAACCGACACAAATTCCGATTATTTAATGTTCGCCCGCCGAATGCTTATAAAGAACTAAAGAGTTTGCAAGAAGTTCATTGATTTTATAGAACACCATTAAAGACGTTTTCAAAGAGCTCAGATGCTCTCCTCAACATTCTACTTTTTATGCACATTCATGACACTCCAAAATGTAAAAAGTAAGAGAGGGTATTTTAGCTTTAGTAATCTGCTTTCCCAATATCCATGTTATCAGTGGGGAAGGAAACAGTTGGCACTGATGTGAGATTCAGTGTTGCCACTACAAAAAAGTTTTTTCGACCAAAATTGTAAACTAAATCAAAACACACCCAATCTTCTTGTAGCAGTTATTATTTATTTAACAATTTGTAATCTTCTATACATATAAATATGAATTTGTGATTGTTTGTTTATTTGTTTGTATGATTTGTAAATTTGTTTGTTCCGTAAATACTCAAAAGCGGCTGAACCGATTTCTTTGAAATTTTCCCAGTTTGTGGGGAGTGGTCCGGAAGGAGCAATAGGTTATATAATTTATTGATATCGGAAGGTGGGCGGACCCTCCCCCTTACCCCAAAAGTACGGCCCCAAAATAAAAGTGAACCGATCGGGACAATATGGGGCTTAAATGAAAGGTATTCAAGAGTAGAGTGCGAATTTCATATTAAACAAATAAAAGCGTGCTAAGTTCGGCCGGGCCGAATCTTATATACCCTCCACCATGGATCGCATTTGTCGAGTTCTTTTCCCGGCATCTCTTCTTAGGCAAAAAAAGGATATAAGAAAAGATTTGCTCTGCTATTAGAGCGATATTAAGATATGGTCCGGTTTGGACCACAGTTAAATTATGTTTATGTTGGAGACCTGTGTAAAATGTCAGCCAATTCGAATAAGAATTGCGCTCTTTGTGGGCTCAAGAAGTAAAATAATAAACACGTATGTTAATGGTCATGAGAGAATCCGTCGTGCAAAATTTCAGGCAAATCGGATAATAATTGCGACCTCTAGAGGCTCAAGAAGTCAAGTCCCCAGATCTGTTTATGTGACAGCTATATCAGGTTGTGCACCGATTTAAACCATATTTGGCACAGTTGTTGGATATCATAACAGAATACTACGTGCCAAAATTCATTCTAATCGGATAAGAATTGCGCATTCTAGAGGCTCAAGAAATCACGACCCCAGATCGGTTTATATGGCAGCTATATCAGGTTATAGACCGATTTGAACCAAACTTGGCACAGTTGTTTGATATCATAACAAAACACGTCGTGCAAAATTTTATTCTGATCGGATAAGAATTGCGCACGCTAGAGGCTCAAGAAGTCAAGACCCAAGATCGGTTTATATGACAGCTATATCAGGTTATGAACCGATTTGAACCATACTTTGCACAATTGTTGGAAATCATAAGAAATTACATCGTGCAAAATTTCATCCCAATCGGATAAGAATTGCGCACTCTAGAGAAGAAGTCAAGACCCAAGATCGGTTTGTATGGCAGCTATATCAAAACATGGACTGATATGGCCCATTTACAATACCAACCGACCTACACCAATAAGAAGTATTTGTGCAAAATTTCAAGCGGCTAGCATTACTCCTTCGGAAGTTAGCGTGCTTTCGACAGACGGACGGACGGACGGACGGACAGACGGACGGACATGGCTAGATCGACAAAAAATTTCACGACGATCAAGAATATATACACTTTATGGGGTCTCAGACGAATATTTCGAGTAGTTACAATCAGAATGACGAAATTAGTATACCCCCCATCTTATGGTGGAGGGTATAAAAATTGGTCCAAGTAATTGGGGGCCGCCCAAACCCCCCAAAATAGTTTTATTGGACGATAATGACAATATGGGGCTCGAATGAAAGGTATTCGGGAGTAGATTATAAATATGGTCCGGAAGGAGATATAGGCAATATAATTTTTTAGTATTGGAAGGGGGCGGATCCTCGCACGTTACCCCAAAAATGCAACCCAAAATCAAAATTGGACCGATAGGGACAATGTGAGTATCAAATGATAGATATTGGAGAGTAGAAAACGAATCTGATATATAAAATGTTGCGCTTTGTTTGTTTTTTTTTGTTTATTTCTTTGTTTGATTGTGTGTTTGTCTGTTTTTCAAAAAGATCTCGGATATGCGTGCAGCGATTTAAGCGAAATTTTGTATGCTACCTTATGGTACCCCAAAAACACGAAATTGGTATAAACGTTTTGGATCAAATAACCTGGGGGACTGCCCATCCCTAAACCCATATGGGTATCAAATGAAAGGTATTTAAGAGTAGAGTAAAAACTTGGCATAAAAATGTGACACTAAGTGTCGAGGGGGTCTCCCATTCCCAAAAACCCCACCCTAAAGGACACTTTTACCGCTTTGGGCAACGTGGGTATCAATTGAAAGGTATTTAAAGTAGAGTACAAATTTGACATAAAAACGTATTCCTTGATGTCAGAGGGGCTTCCCCCCCCCCCCCCCCCCCCCCCTTCAAAACCCTCCAGCAGGTCACATTTTCCAACTGGGAAAATATGGATATGAAATGAAAGGTATTTATAAGTATAGAACAAAGCTGATTTAAAAATTTACTCCTTGGTGTCTGAGGCACTCCACAACCCTCAAAAACCCCTCAACAGGACATATTTACCGATTGGGCCAATATGGGGATCAAATGAAAGGTGTTTGGATGTTGCGTACATATGTAATAACAATTTGGTCCAAGGTATCTACGAGGCTTCTCCAACCCCAAAAAACAACAAAACGGGCATGAATATCCAACGTCACAAAATGGGCATAAAATAAAAGTTCTTTGAGAGTTGACTAGGAATCTGATAAACACATTTGGGACAGAGTCTGGGACCGGCACATTTCGGAGATGGGTGGGGCGATTTATGAGAAATTTAGTTTGTTTATAATACCACAGAAAATCCTTTTATATGTCAATTTAATTTCATTTAAAACAAGTGAAAATGCGTGGATACCCTCCAACAAGAATTTAATAATCATCTTATTTTATTATAGCTCCACTACTATATCCATAATTATATCTAAATAGGGGCAATAATTCCGCTTTTTGTGGGATGTGGGAGCCCCTACTTTGAAAGATCGGTCTATATGACAGCTATATCTATATAGTCTGATCTGATTCATATTTGAGTCGGATGTCGGGAGGCTTAAAACAACTCGCTGATTCACGTTTAAGCGAAATCGGGTAATGATTAAAGACTTTATGGGCTCGAACCCTTAACCAACAGATCGCTCTATATCTGCAGTTATAGCTAAATATCGTCCGATCTTTACAATATTTGGGTCAGATGGCGGAAGGCTTAAGACAACACAATGATTCACGTTTAGGCGAAATCGGGTAATAATTAAAGACTTTATGGGGTCGAACTCTTAACCGATAGATCGCTCTATATCTGCAGTTATAGCTAAATATCGTCCGATCTTAACAATATTTGGGTCACATGGCGGAAGGCTTTAGACAACTCACTGATTCGTGTTTAAGCGAAATAATTAAAGATTTTATGATCTTCAGACCCTTGATCGGCATTTCGGTCTATATGACAGCTATATCTAAATATTGTCCGATCTTTACAATATTTCGGTCAGATGGCGAAAGGCTTCAAATAACTCATTGTTTCAAATTTCGGCGAAATCGTGTTATAAATAAAGCTTACATGGGCTTCAGATTCTTTATCGGCAAATCGGTTTATACGACAGCTATATCCAAATATAGTCCGATCTGAACTATACTTGGGTCGGATGACAAGAGGCTTACAATAACTGATTGTTTTAAATTTCAGTGAAATGGGGTAAAAAATACAGCTTTTGTGGACCTTACTCTGAAAAACTCTCTTTAAGTATTTTTAGTTCTCTCAATATGCAAAAAAAAGTTTTTTGGACTAAACGATTGATTTTTTTGCAAAAATAAACATAAAATAAGAAAACTTAAATACTTTTGCTTTCCTAACTTTTAATCAATCTAAATTTTGCTTCAATATCAAGCCATTTATATACCAAATCGAATGCAAGGTTCACACGGCCTTCCTGTGCCAACTTGACCCACAATGTTTTTGTGTGCTCTGTTTGGATTCTATTCACAATGACCTCTCATTGAAGTCCTAGTTTTTCCCCTATAAGGAAAACCCTTCTGGGCTTTTTTTTTTGGGTGCATAAAATGTCGATTTATTAAAACGCCAAAAATTCGAATATAACATTAAATCTGGTAACACTGAACCTTGAGCAACTGAGTTTTAGCGAAAGCTCTTCTTCACTCACCTTATAATGAAAATGACAATGTCCTATTGTGAGTACGTGTATGCTCTTGGCTTATTGATTTTGGGGCTCTTAACATTGTTGTTGTATTACGATGGTGTCACGATTTTACTTTGGCTATGTTGCCTTAGTTTTGTTTGAGCGATCGGCGCGCACGCATCTTCTATTTATTTGGTTATGCGCGGCGGGTTGGTTCTATTCGGGCATTTGTTGAAATTAATTTAAAGGAATCAACAATGGAATGCAGCCAACAACATACATATATTTGTTTGTGTTTATGTGTGTGATTTGTTCTTAGAGTCTTGTTGGCAAAAATTGCGACTGTTTTTAACAAAACGCCTTCTTGCATTCGGTCGGGAGTGTATTTCTTCGTTTGCTAACTCACCAAAGCAGTTGCTGTACAAAATTTTAAAACAGTTCGTTGCAGTGTGTGGGTAACTGTATAAAAGGGTTTGAAGTGTTTGTGTCCGAAAGTGTTTAGCATTAAAAGAAGAAACCCAACTGCAACACAAAGCAAATTTCGGATAGTGTGTGCTCTCTTTCTCTTTGGTGTGTTGCTAAAAAAATTAGTGTTTAGTTCGAAAGCCCCTTAAAGGAAAAGGAAAAAAATAATAATTGAATGCTGCCCAAAAACAAAATCAGCGACAACAACAACAACACAATATGTACATGTGTATGTAAATTCCATTTAGGTGTTTGCTCTCATTAACTCTCTTTTTGTCATGGGAGTCTGTTGATTGTGTCAAATACATTTGTGGAATAGTGTCGTTGGAAAGTGAAAACGGAATAGAATGGAATGGAAAATGAAATTTACAATGACACGGGCTTTACATATTTGCAGGAAACTTGCGGTGTGTAAGAAATTTGATCATTCACAATGGGGCGAGTAAATGAGTGTTTATTTATTTTGATGTCACACTAATGAAACGGCAAGAGACAACATTCGATTGCGAACCAGAAGTCACCAAGCACAACAACACAAAATAACGGGTAAGTGTATATTTACTTGAAAAACTATTTCTTTGGCACCGGATAAATGGGTTCTGTAAAAGGTGCTACAAACTATGCTAAGAATGGTCTGCGATTAAAAAGAAAAAAATTGTTTTGTTTCTAGCAAAATAAAATAGAAATAGAAGCAGGAAAACTCAGTTTTAGGCCAATATAGAAACCATTGTAGGTTGATTAACAGGGGTTTTGTTTAAACGGGGGGTTGCTGGGGGTACTAAGCAACGCCAGCGAATCATTACTTTATTACTAACTAGCTGGACAGGGCCCGCTCCGCTGCGCCTTCTTTAACTCTCTTATTTTATCTGAGCTCTATACTGGCACGATCAGGAAAAAATTCCTGTTTGGAGGTGCTAGGATGGCCTTTCAGATTTCATATTGGTGCTCTACTACGAAATTTCTTCCATTTGAGCCTTATATTGCTATGGTCGGTAAATATCTCCGGTATGGGAGTGTTGTTGTTATCATTTGAGCCTAAAATTGTCATTTTTGGTTAAAATTTTAATTCGGCGGGCTTTGGGGATGGGCCGCCCTAGATCCCATCCCACCTTAAATAAATATACCAAATTTCTCTTTTTGAGTTATTATAAACAAACTAAATTTCGCATAAATCGCCCCACCCATGGCGTTTTTGAAAATATGGTAAGGGGAGGGTCCGCCCATTGAAGTTTGGATGTTAGATCTACTTCATTCCCTTGGTTATGTTGGTGAATTGAAGTAGCCAAACCATTTGCCCCGAAAGTGGATATCAGAGCTACATGTTGCTATAGTCGGTATATATACCCTGAACCACACGTTCAGGGGAGATGAGATGAGTTATGAAATGAGTCGCCCCTAAAACACTTGGCCATAAAATAGAAATCAGATTTGAGCCCCTTTTTGCCATAAGCCACAAACATGTTCAGTTTGAGAGTGGGGCGGCCACCCACGCACATAGCCCTAAAAAAATATCAGCATCGCAATTGCAATTGGCTTAGGGGGAGTTTATGCGGTGAGACTACCCGCAAACACTTGGTCTAAAAATTGGATATAAAATCCATTTTCTACTATCAAATATGAGATTAGTCGCCCCTAAAACACTTGGCCATAAAACAGATATTAGATTTGAGCCCCTTTTTTCATGGGTTCATAAAATAATATCTGCCTCGTGATAGAGCAAGATTTTGTTTGGAAATATCAACGCAAATTAATTTTTTTTGTATTGGTTATCCACATTCAAAATTATATTTCAAAGCTACCTTTCTGGATAGCAAATTTTTAAAAATCCACAGGTCCTTCCTATGTCTATCACAATTTGAGGGCAAAAAGTCTTTTCTACTACCAAAGATCTTTTATTGCTGTCCTATTCTATACTGATCGGCCTTAATGTATCATTTTTTATTCCTTTTTATACCCTCCACCATAGGATGGGGCTATACTAATTTCGTCATTCTGTTTGTAACACCTAGAAATATGCGTCTAAGATCCCATAAAGTATATATACTCTTGATCATCGCGACATTTTATGTCGATCTAGCCATGGCCGTCCCTTCGTCCATCCGTCCGTCCGTCTGTCGATCGAAAGCAGTCTTTCGAAGGAGTAAAGCTAGGACCTTGAAATTTTGCACAAATACTTTTTATTAGTGTAGGTCTTTTGGGATTGTAAATGGGCCAAATCGGTCCATGTTTTGATATAGCTGCCATATAAACCGATCTTGGGTCTTGACTTCTTGAGCCTCTAGAGCACGCAATTCTAGTCCGATTTGACTGAAATTTTGCACGCGGTGTTTTGGTATCATTTCCAATAACTGTGCTAAATATGGTTCGGTACATAACCTGGTATAGCTGCCATATAAACCGATCTGGGATCTTGACTTCTTCAGCTTTTAGAGGGCGCAATTCTTATCGGATTTGGCTGTTATTTAGCTTGAAGTGTTTTGGTATTACTTCCAACAACTGTGCTAAGCATGATCTAAATCGGTTCATAACCTGATATAGCTGCCATATAAACCGATCTTAGATCATGACTTCTTGAGCCGATGGAGGGCACAATTCTCATCCGATTAGCATGAGGCGTTTTGTTATGACTTCCAATAACTGTGCCAAGTATGGAGTAAATTGGTATAGAACCTGATATATCTGCCATATAAACCAATCTAGGATTTTGACTTATTGAGCCTCTAGAGTGCGCAATCCTCATCCGATTTGGCAGAAATTTTGTACAACGGCTTCTCTCATGATCTTCAACATAAGTGTCTAATATGGTCTGAATTGATCAATGGCTTGATACAGCTCCCATATAAACCGATCTCCCGATTTTGCTTCTTGAGCCCCTAAAAGGCGAAATTTTTATCCGAATGGACTGAAATATTACACAATGACTTCTGCAATGTTCAGCATTCAATTCATTTATGGTCCGAATCGGACTATAACTCGATATAGCTTCACTAACATAACAGTTCTTATTCATTATTCTTTATTTGCCTTAAAAGAGATAACGAGCATAAGGATTGCCCTCTGACACGTCCTTTCATTTGAGTATAATATTTTCTCGGTAGTCCTACATGACAGTTTGGTGTTCATTCTATTGGGAGGTAAGGGTCGGTCCCCCCGACGCTAAGACCCAAAAGACAATTTATTTGAGTCCTTTATTGTCGCAACATTATATTTAAACTCTATTGTCATAGACCTTTCGTTTAAATCCCATGTTATCCCGATCGAACTACACATCTCTTTGAAGCGTATTAGGTGAGTGGGCCGGTCCCAGACTCTGTCCCAAATATGTATAAGGTGATTTTTTTGAGGTTAGGATTTTCATGCATTAGTATTTGACAGATCACGTGGGATTTCAGACATGGTGTCAAAGAGAAAGATGCTCAGTATGCTTTGACATTTCATCATGAATAGACTTACTAACGAGCAACGCTTGCAAATCATTGAATTTTATTACCAAAATCAGTGTTCGGTTCGAAATGTGTTCAAATTTTGACAAATTTTGTTCAGCGATGAGGCTCATTTCTGGTTGAATGGCTACGTAAATAAGCAAAATTGCCGCATTTGGAGTGAAGAGCAACCAGAAGCCGTTCAAGAACTGCCCATGCATCCCGAAAAATGCACTGTTTGGTGTGGTTTGTACGCTGGTGGAATCATTGGACCGTATTTTTTCAAAGATGCTGTTGGACGCAACGTTACGGTGAATGAACACATTTCGAACCGAACACTGATTTTGGTAATAAAATTCAATGATTTGCAAGCGTTGCTCGTTAGTAAGTCTATTCATGATGAAATGTCAAAGCATACTGAGCATCTTTCTCTTTGACACCATGTCTGAAATCCCACGTGATCTGTCAAATACTAATGCATGAAAATCCTAACCTCAAAAAAATCACCCTTTACATACAATTCGTGGTAAACTCTCAAAAACCTTTCATTTTATACTCATTTTGTGACATTGGACATTCATGCCCGTTTTAGGAGTTTTTGGGATTGGAGAGGCCCCATAGAGACCTGGGACCAAATTCAGATGTGTACTCAACTTCCAAACACACAATCAGTAAATATGTCCTGTTGAGAGATTTTTGGGGGATTGGGGGCGCCTCAGATACAAAGGAATACACTTTTATGTCAGATTTATGCTGTACTTTTAAATACCTTTGATTTGATAGTCATCTTGCCTAAAGAGGTAAAAGTGTCCTGCTGGTTGGTTTTTTTGGGGTGGGCAACCCCCGCAACACTTATGATGACATTTGTATGCCAAGTACGTACTCTACACTTAAATACTTCCCATTTGATACACATATTGCCCAAAGCGGTTAAAGTGGCCTGTAGGGTGTTGTTTTTGGGGCTGGGGGACCCCCCCCGACAGTAAGGGTAACATTTTTATCTCAACTTCCAAACACATTTCCTACTCTACTCTTAAATACCTTTTATTTGATACCTATTGGATTGCCCAAAAGTAATTGCGCATTTTTCATATAGTCGGCGTTGACAAATATTTTCACAGCTTGTGACTCTGTAATTGCATTCTTTCTTCTGTCAGTTATCAGCTGTTACTTTTAGCTTGCTTTAGAAAAAAAGTGTAAAAAAGTATATTTGATTAAAGTTCATTCTAAGTTTTATTAAAAATGCATTTACTTTGTTTTAAAAAATCCGCAATTACTTTTTGGGCAACCCAATATATTGCGCCAGTCGGTAAGAATGTCCGTTCGGGTGGGTTTTGAGGTGGCGCATCCCCCCCAAGTTAGTTGACCCCAAAATTTTATACTAATTTCGTACCATGAGGTGGCATACAAAATTTCGGTGCACCCATTTCCGAGATTTGGCGTTTTTGAAAATTGGGGTAAGGGGGAGGGTCCGCCCCCCTTCGGAAACCAAAAAATGTAGTAACCTATTTTTACCGGTTCTCAAACTCTACCATCAGTGAACATTTCATGAAAATCGGTTTAGCAGTTTTTGAGTCTGTTATAAACAAATTTAATATTAGGGTTTTTGTAGGTAGCGCTGAATAATAAATCCTGACTTAGATTTCTTTCTTTTTTGAGACACTTTGTAGTATTTAGAACTCACAACTAGCCGATTACTGGCTTAGGTGTGTTTATACATTGCCATGGGACAGATTAATATCCACACCACCATAGGATAGGGGTATACTTATCTAGTCATTCCGCTTGTAACATCTCATAATATTCTTCTAAGACCCCATAAAGTATATATGTTCTTGATCGTCTCGACGTCTAAGTATAACTACCAATGTCCGTCCATCCGTCTATCGAAATCACGATAGCTGACGAATGCGTGGAGCTAACCGCTTGAAATTCTTCACAGATATTTAATATTGATGTAGGTAATTAGGAAGTGCAAATGGGCCATATCGGAAAAGATTTGGATATAGCTCCTATATAAACCGATCTTCCGATTTGACTTCTTGAGTTCTTACAAGTGGCAATATTTATCCGATTTGGCTGAAATTTTGAATATAGTGTTCTGTTATGACTTCCAATAACTGTGCCAAGTACGGTTCAAATCGGTCTATAATCTGATATAGCTCCCGTATAAACCGATCTCCCGATTTGATTTCTTGAGCCCCTGGAAGCCGCAGTTTTTGTCCGATTTAGCTGTAATTTTGCATGCGGTGTTCTGTTATGGCTTTCAACAACTGTATCAAGTAAGGTCCAAATCTGTCTACAAACTGATATAGCTCCCATATACACCGATCTCCCGATTTGACTTCTTGAGCCCTTACAAGCCGCAATTTTTCTCCGATTTGGCTGAAATTGTGCATGTGGTGTTTGGCTATGATTTTCAACAACTGTGAAAAGTACGGTCTAAATCGGTCTATAACCTGATATAGCTCCCATATAAACCGATCTCTCGATTTGACTTCTTGAGTCCCTGAAAGCCTCCATTTTCATCCGATTTGGCTGAAATTGTTTACATAGTGTTCTGTTATGAATTTCAATAACTGTGTTAAGTACGGGCCAAATCGGTTTATAACCTGATATAGCTCCCATATACACCGATCTCCCGATTTGACTTCTTTAGCCCCTGTAAGCCGCAATTTTTGTCCGATTTGGCTGAAATTGTGCATGTGGTGTTGATTTTCAACAACTTTGAAAAGCACGGTATAAATCGGTCTATGACTTCATATAGCTCCCATATAAACCGATCTCCCAATTTGACTTCTTGAGTGCCTGGAAACCGCAATTCGGTTACCGATTCGGTTGAAATTTCGCATATGGGGTTACGCTATGACTTACAACAACTGTGCCAAGTAGAGTCTAAATCAGTCTATAACCTGATATAGCTCCCATATAAACTGATCTCCCGATTTGATTTCTTGAGTTCCATGTAAGCCTTACTTTTCATCCGGTTGGGGTGAAATTTTGCACAAAGTGTTCTGTTATGACTCTTAATAACCGTGCCAAGTAAGATCAAGAATATGATATAGCTCCCATATTAACCGATCTCCCGATTTGACTTCTTGAGTTTTTACAATTCGCCAAGTTTATCCGATTTGGCTGAAATTTTACATATAGTGTTCTGTTATGCCAAATACGGTCCAAATCGGTCTATTACCAGATATAGTTCCCATATTATAGCAGAATCCATGGTGGTGGGTTCCCAAGATTCGGCCCGGCCGAACTTAGCACGCTTTTACTTGTTATATATAAGATTATTGCAATGCTGTTTCAAGGCACTTCCGTATGCATTTAATTTGTATAAAAATGTAAAAAGTCAATAAAGCTTTACCATCAATCTCAATGTTTCTCGTTCATCCCTTAAATTTCACTCCAGACTTCGCGTCTTTCATTTGATTTCGCCGCCAGCGATTTTTTTTACATTTGACTCTTGACACTTTCGATGGAACCTGTCTACCGAACACAGCTTGTAATTCGACCGTTGATAATGTTATCAGAAGGTGCTGGAGGAGGCCACCGTAGCGCAAAGGTTAGCATGTCAGTTTATGACGCTTAAAGCCTCAGTTCGAATACAGACGAGAACACCTTAAAAAAATTCATCGGTGGTCATCCCTTCCTAATGCTGGCGACATTTGTGAGGTACTACGACAGTTAACAACTTCTCCCCAACGAGGTGTCGTACTGCGGTACACTGTTCGAACTCGGCTTTAAAAAGGATGCCCCTTATCATTGAGCTTAAAACTAGAATCGGACAGCACTCATTGATATGTGAGAAATTTGCCCTGTTTCTTAATGGTCATATTTGGATTTGATATCAGTGACAACCTCTTCAGGCGCCACGTTGTGCGTTGGAGAGTTTCCCGGAAAATGGTTGTCCAGTGTTATCAGCTTAGTCATTATCTACACATTCTGGGACTTTTGAATGTATCCTACCATAATAAATTTCGAGGATAGGATCTTCCACAGACTAGAGGCCTCAGCGGTATGCTTACGGAACGGCAGAATTCCAGCCAGGATTTATTCTGAACCTTTTTAAATTCGCCTTTGTATTTTCTTAGCTCAGCCTTATAGATGTCCCAATTGTGTGTTGCCTTTTGTGGATTTCGCCCTCTTTAAGAGCTTTCTGCAACCCTTACTTAGATCAACCAGTTCTGGGTCCACCTTGGTGGTCGTTGTTTATCTGTAAGACATGCTGAGCGAGTCGTTAGCTCAGCCTTTTAGATGTCCCAATCGTGCGATGTCTTTGTGGATTTCGCCCTCTTAAAAAGCTTTCTGCAATCCTTACTTAGATCAACCAGTTCTGGGGTCCACCTTGGTGGTAGTTGTTAATCTGTAAGACATGCTGACATAAGCGAGTCGTTAAGGGCCTTCGTGATCCGCTTAGCCATTATGTCTATGTGTTCCACAGTTTCCAATTCCTTTTCAGGCCTACTAGGGATAGTCGTGCAGTTTTTTCTCCAAAGCTGAAGTTAATATAACCATGATCAAAGAAGCTGGGATCATTCAACCCTTCTCAGTCACATATCCTTCCAAAGATACTCTCTGACACAAAGGCAACATCTAGTGCCACCTGACCGTTCCTGACCGATTTATTTCTATATTACAAATTGCCAGATTGCAACTTATTAAAAGATGAAAGTAGCCGAAATGCCTCCAAAATTTGCATATTGATAGGGTACAATTTTTTATATTTCTTCATTTTGTTAATTATACAACGACAACATAAAATTTATATTTATAAACAACAAATGCGTGCCCAAAAAATATCAAAAATTCTTCAACATTTAGGAGTTTAAAAATTGAGTAAGGTTTCCTTCAACAGTAAAACAATTTTACTTTGCAAATATCAGCAAACTTTCTTTGCTGATATCAGCAAACTTATTTTTCTAGGTTCAATTATTAGACTAGTGGTAACACTCTACTTGATTTGGCCAAGTACAGGTTAACGAAGATATATCAAACTTTAATCCTGCGGGACATGGGCGGTCATATCTTTTACCACTGACGCACTGATAAAAATTATAACAGTCATTAGGAATACCAAAGTAACCATCCTGGCTACAAACCGAGGAAAATGGTGGAATTGCTGTGGGTGCGACGGTGCGACTTGTTGTTATGGTGGGACGTTTGGTGGTGGTTACAGGCTTGGTTGTCGGTAAGGTGCCACCGCCAATCAATTTTCTATTGACAGCATTTAAAAGGGAAAATTTTTCACCACAGATTCCGCGAAAATCATCGGTCTCAATAGACCAAACCATAGCGCCACCAAGATTCAACTGTTTCAGATAATCCAATTTCATATTAATGCTTTGTTCGTCATCATAGCCTACCCATTGATTGCCTTTGAACTTATAGGGTACACCATGCTCACTATCAAAGACTCTGGGCCAAGAGGATCTAAATGCGCAAATTTCGTTATAGCCAAAGTAGCCCCTTTAACGAGTATATGGACCTTCGTCTCCACTATTTGAACATGGTGAGCCAGGCGTAGTTCTTTGGCTATCCTTCATTTCCATAGTGCGACCAAAGAAAGCCAAACCTAGAATTAGTTTTGAAGCAGGAACACCTAAAGGAAAGGGGAATCCAAAAGTAATTAATACCCTTTAAACATTATTGAACTGTTTCACTCACCATGATTTAGCCAATTCCTAATACAATAATCAACATTGTCTTGACCTTGTCCCCAGAGAGGAGCATTAAAACTCAAAACTGTGAAGTCATGAAAATCGTAGGTCATAACATTGATGAAGTCAACATATCTGGAAATATTTGCCACATCATAGGATTTTTCAATAGTATATTGCGAAGCTCCTACAGCAATGCCCAGTTCCAAGTTCAGACGAGATAATCTAAGAGCAGGAAATAGAAAGGAATCAATAATGGTAAATCCTCCTCATCTCAGTGGGGCAGTACTATTGGTTGCCCAAAAAGTAATTGCGGATTTTTCATATAGTCGGCGTTGACAAATTTTTTCACAGCTTGTGACGCTGTAATTGCATTCTTTCTTTTGTCAGTTATTAGCTGTTAATTTTAGCTTGCTTTAGAAAAAAAGTGTAAAAAAAGTATATTTGATTAAAGTTCATTCTAAGTTTTATTAAAAATGCATTTACTTTCTTTTAAAAAATCCGCAATTACTTTTTGGGCAACCCAATATATTGAATATACTAAAATATTGATCATTTAGAGGCATATTTCCCGTTATCTGGAATTGGGAGATTTCATCTCTCATTCCTACCAAAAATTTTATTTAAAATTTTTTCTTTAGAGGGTTACATTAGAATATCATCGCCTGACCACAACATTTTGTAGTTTTGCACTGTTTGTTTAACTCATCATAACGCATGATTGTTGTTGTAAATCTTACTATTGGCCAATATGTATATGACACACAATCATTAATCATATACGATACCAAATCATTTCGTTGGCCGTTTCGGATGCGAAAGAAATTTGAAAGGAATTATAATACCCACCACCATAAGATGGGGGTATACTAATCTAGTCATTCCCTTTGTAACACCTCGAAATATTCGTCCCATAAGGTTAGGTTAGGTTAGGTTTAAGTGGCAGTCTGCCATCAGACTCCCATAGACGTTTTCGTCCATTGTGATACCACAGAAACAGGAGAAGGAAGATGCCTTTTAGTTCTTACCGTTGAACCATACAGATCGCTTTAAAAATCCCAATAACTTGCGAAGGTTCACATCCGCTAAATGAGACAGGTTCTCAAAGAAATGAGAACCTAAAGCGGAACTCCTTCTAACTGGTAGTGTGGGACACACACACAGAAGGTGTTCTATAGTCTCTTCTTCCTCGATGTCCCTACAGCTACTGCAAAAGTCGTTGCTGGCAACCTTCAGTCTGTCAGCATGTTTTCCGATTAGACAGTGACCTGCCATGACGGACACAATGACTGAGACATCTGTTCTAGCCAATGACAGCAAAGCGATAGACCTCTTCAAGTCTATATGAGGCCACATAGTTTTGGAATGCCCACAGCCCCCTCTTTGTGACCATCTATCATTCGTTGTCCTTCGGGCCTGGTCCTGAAAACTTAGCTTACATGTCGCTAGAGGCATACACACAGATTCTAGTATCCCTGTAATGTGAAGGGTAGTTCCTAATCTCGCAAGCTCATCCGCTTTACAAATCTCTGGGATATTTCTGTGGCCCGGCACTCAGAACAGGTGTATTTTGAACTGTTCCGCCATCTCGTTGAGAGATCTGCAACAGTCGAAGACGGTTTTTGTGTTCAGAAATACGTTCTGCAGGGATTTAATGGCAGCCTGACTGTCTGAGAAGATATTTATGCCAATCGTCGTTATGACATTATATCGTAGCCATTCCACCACTTCCTTAATTGCAAGGATCTCCGCTTGATACACACTGCAGTGGTCGGGTAACCTCTTCGATATGAACAGTTCTAGATCTTTAGAGTACACCCTAAAGCCCACTTGGTCGTTTAGTTTGGAACCATCCGTATAGAAGTCTAGGTAACTTCTATTACCAGGGATATCGTAGTTCCAATCGGTTCTATCAAAAGTAGAGGTACAGTACTTTTTATCAAAAAGCGGCTCAGGTAGGGTGTAATCCACACTGCCTGGAACATTGGATTTTGTATCAAGGATGACACAGTATCCGTAGTCGCCACAAGATCAATGTCTCACGACATTGGTCGCTGCAATTTGTCTAGCCACAATGTCCAGAGGCATTAGATGTATCATTAAATTCACTGCCTCAAATGATGTCGTCCTCAGTGTGGCTGTGATGCACAAACAAGCCATCCTTTGGATCCGGTTAAGTATTGAGCAGTGGGTGGACTTTTGAAGCGCCGTCCACCAGACCACAACACCATATAGCATTATAAGTCTGACAACTGCAGTATATACCCAATGCATGACACGCGGTCCAAACCCCCCAACTTTTGCCAATGGCTTTCTTGCAGGTGTAAAGGGCAAGAGTGGCCTTTCTTGCCCCTTCCAAAATGTTGGATTTGAAGTTCAATTTCCTGTGCAGCAAAACACCCAGATATTTTGAGCTTTCTATAAATGGAACATTCTCTCCTCCCTCCTGCTGAAAAGAACTACTTCTGTCTTGCACGGATTTATACCTAGACCACTTTCGGTAACCCACTTCGTTGTTGCACGTAGAGCTTCCTGAAATATATCTCTTAGAGTGCTTGGAAACTTTCCCTTAACTACAATTGCCACGTCATCAGCAGACGCCACCACTTTTACGCCCTTTTCTTCCAGAGACAATAATATATTTTTAATAGCTAAATTCCAAAGTAGAGGAGACAGTACACCTTCTTGCGGTGTTCCTCTGCTGACCGATTATTTTAGATCCACAGATTCCAAACCTGCCGTAATGCATCTTTGCCTCCTGCCAGACTTTCGGAGTATATGCAAGGCCCAGGCACGCAGTGAAAATATTGTCCAGTTGGGGCGCCAGATAGTCTGCCTCCTTCTGTAATAACGATGGAAATATTCCATCAGGTCCGAGTGACTTAAATGGTTTGAAGCTCCTCAAGGATTCCTTCACCATTAATTCCGTAATTATAAACCTTCGATCAATTTCATTATTCCAAGATTTCGGTGAGTCCTGTCGTATCCTGTGGAAAATGGATTTTCATTAAAAGCCTCAACATGACCTCCGTTGTATCTGCTCTCACCCTTATTTCGTCTACTAAAATATCAGTTTGGACATGGGTTTTTGAGAGAAACTTTTTTATCATGACGGCGCCATTAACGTTATCGACCTGTACGCAGAATAGCTTCTAGGAGGCAGGTTTGGCCGCTCTGGTATTCTTTTTGTATTCCTTTAGCTGTTTGTAATATACATCCTAATAAACTTTCGCTTATTTACGATGTGCTCCGTTAAAAAGTCGGCGGACTTCTTTCCCAATATTGCGAATCTCCCCGGTCGTCCAGGATTTTTCTTAGGCTGATTTCCTTTCCCGAAGAGTACAACTATCTTCGAAGGGCCCCATCAGTGCAGTCGTAATCCTGTTGACATTTTCGTCAATGTCTTCTATGCTTGGACAATCTAAATTATCTTGCCCAAGTCTTCTTCTGAGTAGCCTTCCGAGTTTTGTCCAGTTGGTTTTCAACTTATTCCGGAAGCTTCGGGCTGGCCGTGCTATTCTAAACCTAATGTAGCGATGGTCAGAGAAAGAGTGTTCCATTAAGACCCTCGAATCCTGAACCTCACCGATTAGATTTTCCGGACATATCGTCACATCTTATACCTCCTCCCTAATCTCTAACAAAGGTAGCGGTGTTACCAATATTAAGTGTTATTAGGTCGTTAGTATTCAAGAATTCTGCCAGGGCTTGGTCCCGCAATGCCCCACGAAATGTAGTGAAAGTTCGCATCGCACCCTATTAGTTCCTCATTTTCTGTCTGTTTTGCTTTCATCACTAGCCGTTGCAGCTCCGAAGTGGGTGGCTGTGTCGGAGAGTCGAAAGGCAGATAAAGTGATTCCAGGTATGCTTCACCGTCTCCCTGTCTCCTCACTGTTTCATCCGACGTTGACAACTCTGGGGAAAATATATATCTAAAATTTTTACGACAAATAACACAGGTCCTCGGCCGAGTACCAGTGTTAGCATAGAGTAATTGGTAGTTGATATGGTACAGTCCAGAAACTTTGTTCCGGGACGTTCATGGCTGCTGGATTAAGGCAATATGAATCTTGCCCTTTCTGATTTTCTCCATCAGAGCGTGGTAGCTGTCTCACTCCGGTGGAGGTTTATCTGGATTACCTCAATCATTGGTCCTCCAGTACATGGGTATTTTGGGAGTAGGTGATGATCTCATCGTCTGCTCTCTGTTCTTTAGACTGCTTTGACTTTCCTGTCACTGCACTGTCTGATGTCATCGTTTTAGGTTCTTTGCCTAGTCTTAAGTAAGTAATGGTTCCATTGTCGGGTCCCTGTCCGTTAAGCTTTATAGAGTTTCCATTAGCTGTACTGCCTGATGTTTCAATACTAGGGTCTTTGCCCATATTAGTCTTCCAAATCTTAAGTAAATGGACTTCTTGGGAGTAGGTGATGGCACCAACGTCGGCTCCATGTTCGTTAGGCTGCATTGAGACTCCAGTCGCAGCGCTGCCTAATGTTTCAATATTAGGATATTTACCTATCCTAGTCTTCGGAATCTTCAAATCGGTGATGCGTGCGACATCGGGTCCCTGTTTGTTAGGCTATGTTAGGTCTCTCGCCAGTGCACTGCCTGATATTTTAGAAGCAGGATATTTGCTTATCCTAGTCTTTCCAATATTCATCGTCAACCCCCTGTTTGTTGGGCGGTATTGGATCACCTGCTACTGCAGGGCCTGATGTTTCAATATGAGGACTTCTGCCTATCATAATCTTCCCAATCTTGAAAAAGATTGCTCCCGTATATATACCGATGGATGTATATAACGTCATAGAGCTCTGTATGGTATTGAACGAATATATTGATTTCTTTCTACTATCCGTGTTTGTCGATTTTCCATGCTAAGCTCTGTCCCGAGCGAGCCGGATAATCGAGGTTCAACTGTATTATGTAGTCAGCACCGGCCGACTTACTTGTTTAAACTAATTGGATTTTAAAATATGACATACTATTTACTAATTTAAATTCTGCAATACTTACTCCTCTTTCAGTTCCTTTAATAATGTTACAAAGCTTTGTTTATCTGCTGCTGAACCGCCACGTTGTGCTGGATATTCCCAATCCAATTCCAATCCATCGAAATGATGATCTTGTATAAATTTCACTGATGTCTGTATGAAAGTCTTCCGTTTTTGGGAATCAGCAGCCATTCGGGAATATTTGATGGAACCCTCTTGCCATCCACCAACAACAGCAAGAACTTTTAAATTAGGGTTTATATTTTTCAAATCCATAGAGCGTTTAATCATTTCTAAAAAAATTATTTATTTTTTAAATTTATCTTTTAAATACCAGTATTGAATACGCTTTCGCGTGCTATCTCACAAGTTAAAATATATGGGATCGACCTTTGGACATACCGAAATGGTGCTGGGGACTGAGCTGTGCAAAATATCAGTTTTAGCATATCACATAGTCTTAATGGAAATGTGGCAAGGGTGGTGTTTGTACCCAAGCCCGGCAAGGCAAGTTATGCGCCACCAAAGGCCTACAGACCCATAAGCCTTACGTCCTTTCTACTCAAAACCATGGAACGTATTGTGGAGACCAAGATAAAGAGTATGACATCCAGCGAACTGCTCAAATACAAACATCACGCCTATGTCAAGGGAAGGTCGGTGGAGACTACCCTGAACGAGGTTGTGCATAAAATAGAAGAATCCTTCGATGCCAAAACGTTCACACTGGCGGTATGCGTTGACTTCGAGGGGGCTTTTAACAATGTGCGGACCGACACACTGATCCAATCTTTAGACCAGTACCAGGTGGACCCGGTCCTAAGAGACTGGATAAGCCATATGCTAAGGAGCAGGTGGATAAATTTTGTGAAGGTGGCACAAGGGGGCATTTTATCGCCACTCCTATAGGTGACCACCATAAATGACCTATTACTGATGCTGACTGAGGAGGGATTTGAACCCGTCCGCTACGCAGGCGATGTTATAAAACTTCCAAGGGGTAAGGATCTGAACGAGCTATGGAGAAGGGTCGAAAGCGTCTAGCATATGGCATATGACTGGGCTAGACCCAAGGGTCTCAATGTTAACCCAGAGAAGACTGAAATATGCCTGTCCACGAGGAAGTCGAAGGTGGGCCAATTTAACGCACCACGTTTTCTCAATAAAACGATTTCGATATCTGACAAGGTCAAATACATAGGTGTGATCTTGGACAGGAAACTGAATTGGAAGTATCACATTCAGGAGCGTACTGAGAAGGCTAACAGATGTTGGGCATTTTTATCGCCACACCAGAAATGATCTATTACGGATGCTGACTGAGGAGGGATTTGAACCCGACTGCTACGCAGGCGATGTTATAATACTTCTAAGGGGTAAGGATCCGAACGAGCTATGCAGAAGCATATGGCATATGATTGGGCTAGACCCAGTGGTCTCAATGTTAACCCAGAGAAGACAGAAATATGCCTGTTCACGAGGAAGACGAAGGTGGGCGAATTTAACGCAATTTAATGTTTCATCAATAAGACGTTTTCGATATCTGTCAAGGTCAAATAGTTATGTGTGATCTTGGACAGGAAACTGAATACGAAGTGTCGCATTCAGGAGCGTACTGAGAAGGCTCACAGATGTTGGGTACTATGTAGACGGGCCGTAGGCTCGAAATGGCGCCTGAATCCTAGGGTAGTCCACTGGCTCGACAGCAGCGTGATTAGACCAATATTTACTTACGCCTCAGTAGTTTGGTGGACTGCTATTGAGAAAAAGTGCAACATAAGGACCATACAACAGGTTCAGAGAACATGTTTTCTTGGCATAGGCGGAGCGATGAGGACCACGCCCACTAGAGCACTGCAGACTATTCTAGATGTACGACCCATTGACATAAAGATTAAGTGTGAGGCAGCCACTGCGGTTATGAGACTTAAGGCGATGGGAGAATGGATTGAGGATGGGAGCTGCTCATACCATCGCGGTATAATCGAGGCGACGATAGGAAACCTGGAAGGAAGGGAAGAGGTTTCCGATCGGATACCTGAACCTTGAAGTCGAGTGCGAGGCATTGCTGCCATCGGCACAGTCTTTGATTGACGGAACCCTAGAGTATTGCCATCTGGAAGATCATGTTACACGGATGGATCAAAGCTAGAGGACAGAGTGGGCCTGGGGGTATACATTGAGAACCCAGGGACTGAGATCTGCTTTAGACTGCCTGACAATAATACGGTCGTTCAGGCGGAGATCCGGGCGATCACGGAATGCGTGAAATGGTGAGGTGCTAACGCGAGGACGTCGAATGTGAAAATCTTTACCGGCAGTAAAATTGCCTTAAGGGCAATAAGGTCACGAACAGTCTTGCGGTGTAAGAAGGAGATTAACGCCATTTGTGAGGATGACAAAATCCGCATTTTTTGGGTACCGGGCCATAACGGAGTAAGGGGAAATGAAAGGTCAGACGATTTGGCAGTGAAGGCCAGAGGACTGCCGTCAATAGACTAGGTTACCCCAAAGCCTTTCGGGTCACCGCAGTCCGAGTTAAGGGAGTGGGCGACGAATGCTCATGCAACATTGTGGAACAGCGTAACGGTCGGTATGACAGCGAAAATCCTATAGTGGATCCAGAACGTGAGAAGACAAAGCTATTACTGAAAGGAAGCAAGAAGGAGGTCAGTATAGCTATTGGTATCAGAACGGGACACATAGGACTATGAGCTCACTTATATAAAATCGGTGCGGCAAGTGATAGCATGTGTGGGGCATGCGGGGAAGATGATGAGACGTTGGAGCATTTCCTTTGTCATTGCCCAGCTTTCGCGTCCAACAGATACCGGTACTTAGGTGGAGACACAATATCAAATACATGAACCAACTTAGGGGAGTGGTATAAAAACAATTAAGGATTTTGTAAGTAACACGGAATTCCTAACTTAAAATTTTCTTTTTAGAGGTTACTTTATAGTTTTTAGAGCGTACAACAAGCCGATCACTGGCTTAGGTATATGTCCATAGTGGCATGGGGCGGATTAATATCTGCACACTCTTTTCAACCTAACCTAACCTAACCTAATGGAAATGTGGGAGACTTGGGCCAATGCGGGATCCAAAGGCCAACCCATTTATCGACTTCTGAGCTTTATACAAATGGCACCGGCAAAATATGTAAATTGTAAAATGGGAAACAGCTGAAGATGACACAAACCTCTTAGTGTGGTAATCTACATGCAAGACCAAACGGGGCAACATGCTTGCATTCGGTTGGAAGTTAATGCAAGGAGGTTTACGGTAAAAGTCTTCAGAAAACACAGTTACACGAAGTATGACTTTGGTGCATTCAACAAGTGTAAAGCCGCATTATAGGGGGCTACCGTGGCTCAGAGATTTGCTGAACGCCTGGGTTCGAATCCTGCCGAAATCATCAAAAACAATTTTCAGGGTTATTTTCCCTTCACTAGGTTCGGTATAAGTTTAAGTAGCAGTCTGCCATGAAAGTCACTTAAACTTTTCGTCCATTGTGATACCGTACACTGAAAAAATATATCACAATTTTTTTTCTATTAAAAACTTAATTGAAAAGAAAAATGATTTCAATTTAAAAATTAATTGCATCAATCATTTTTTTAATTGAATCAATTATTTTTTTTTTTGAATCCGGTTTTTTTTCAATTACGGCCGTGACTGATATTTAGCCAATTTTTAATTAAAAAATAATTGATTTAATCGTTTTTTTAATTGAATTGACATTTTTTCCATTTTTAATTAGAAAATCAGTAAGAAAGGACAAAAGTGGGACGGTGCCTGCTGTATAATACCCTACACCTACCCTGTCGACCCGAAAGGCTTCGGGTTAACCAAGTTTATTGACGGCAGTCCTCTGGCCTTCACCGCCAAATCGTCTGCCCTTTCATTTCGACTTACTCCGTTATGGCCCGGCACCCAAACGATGCGGATTTTGCCATCCTCAGAGAAGGCGTTAATCTCCTTCTTACACTGCAAGGCTGTTAAGCTCCCACAGGGGCTTAAAAAGTCAAATCGGGAGACCGGTTTACATGGGAGCTATATCAGGTAATAGACCGATTTCAAAAGTACCGAACACAGTTGTTGGAAGTCATAAAAAAACACTAAATGCAAAATTTTAGCCAAATCGGATAAAAATTGCGGCTCCCGGGGACTCAAGAAGTAAAATCGGGAGATCGGTTTATATGGAGCTATATCAGGTTATTGACCGATTTTGACCGCACTTGGCACAGTTGTTGAAAGTCATAACAGAACACAATGTGCAGAACTTCACCCAAATCGGACAAAAATGGCGGCTTCCAGCGGCTTAAGAGGTCAAATCGGGAGATCGGGTTTTATGGGGTTATATCAGGTTATAGACCGATTAAGACGGTACTTAGCATAGTTGTTGGAAGTCATAACAGAACACCATATGCAAAATTTCAACCAGATCCTGGCGGGACCATCAGAAAAAATGTTCAGCGGTGGCTTCCCCTCCTAATGCTGGCAATATTTGTTAGGTACTATGCCATTTTAACTTCTCTCCAAAGAGGTGTCGCACTGCGGCACGCCGTTTGGACTCGGCTATAAAAAGGAGGCCCCTTATCATTGAGCCTCACTCATTGATATGTGAGAAGTTTTCTCCTGTTCCTTAATGGATTGTTCTTGATCAAAATTGGCAAATTTGCAGTTGAAGAATGACTTCTAACAACCGTGCCAAGTATGCTCTAAATCAGTCCGTAACATGATATAGCTGCAATATAAACCGATCTGGGTCTTGACTTCTTGAGCCTGCAGAGGCCGCAAATATAATCCGATTTGGCTGAAATTTTGCACATATCGTTGAGAATTATTTAAATAGTCTTACTGTTATCTATGTCCACATAGGGATTCGTTGACATAAATTCTCCCGAATCTCTAATACCGAAGAAAGCATAGCTCAAATGGGTACAGAGTTTCGCATCTAGATTCTCTGGTTCGAATTTTCCATCACCTGGGCGAAAATAAGCCCATGTACCGTAATAGCAGTTGATCATTTTTCCTGAACAAATAGAGGAGCTTTTAGTTTTAGGTCTTATAACAATTTTTCTTCAATATTTACCATGTGCCATTGCTGCTAAGCCAAAATATAAAATTGCGCCCAAAAAATACTTGAAGCTTGCCATACTTTGCACTTACTTAAGCCTTAGCTCAAAAAATTCAATTGTAAAGCCATTTGTGACATAACAAGCTTTTATATGCTTCTCTGTTTTGAGTTGAAAACTGCTGGAGCAAACAGTACTCCCTTTTGTTGGTATACGAGCATATCTTGTAGATTTAATAGTACCTAACAAGTGAAAGCGTGCTTAGTTCGGCCGGGCCGAATCTTATATACCTTTCACCATGGATAGCATTTGTCGAGTTCTTCGTGCGGTATCTCTTTTTAGGCAAACAAAGAATAATGAATAAGAACTGCTATTGGAGCTATATCAAGTTATAGTCCGATTCGGACCATAAATAAGTTTAATGCTGAACATTGTAAAAGACATTAAGTAATATTTCAGTCCATTCGAATAAGAATTGCGCCTTGTAGGGGGGCTCAAGAAGCAAAATCGGGAGATCGGTTTATATGGGAGTTGTATCAAGCAATATATCGATTCAGATCATATTGGACAAGTATATCGAAGGTTGTGGGAGAAGCCGTTGTACAAAAATTCTGCCAAATCGGATGAGAATAGCGCCCTCTAGCGGCCAAGATCCAAGATCCGTTTATATGGCAGATCCAAGATCCGTTTATATGACAGCTATATCAGGTTATGTACCGATTGGCGTTGTACTAAGCACAGTTGATGAAAGTCATAACAAAATATCTCATGCCAAATTTCAGCCAAATCGGGTGAGAATTGCGCCCTCTATTGAAGGTTGTGGGAGGAGCCGTTGTACAAAATTTCTGCCGAATCGGATGAGAATTTCACCCTCTAACGGCCCAAGAAGTCTAGATCCAAGATCCGTTTATATGACAGCTATATCAGGTTATGTACCGATTTGCGTCGTACTAAGCACAGTTGATGAAAGTCATAACAAAACATCTTATGCCAAATTTCATCCAAATCGGGTGAGTATTGCGCCCTCTAGAAGCCCAAGAAGTCAAGATCCCAGATCTGTTTATATGGCAGCTATACCAAGCTATGAACCGATTTGAACCATAGTTAGCACAGTTGTTGGAAGTGATACCATAATAACACGTGCAATATTACAGCCAAATTGGATAAGAATTCCGCCCTCTAAAAGCTCAAGAAGTTAAGGCCCAAGTTCGGTTTATATGGCAGCTATACCAGATTATGAACCGATTTGAACCATACTCAGCAAAGTTGTTGGAAGTGATACCAAAAAACCCCGTGCAAAATTTCAGCCAAATCGGATAGGAATTGCGTCCTCTAAAAGCTAAGGAAGTCAAGACCCAAGATCGGTTTATATGACGGCTATATCAGGTTATAGACTGATTTAGACCATACTCGGCACAGTTGTTGAGAGTCATACCAAAACACCTCATGCAAAATTTCAGCCAAATCGGATAGGAATTGCGCCCTCTAGATGCTCAAGAAGTCAAGACCCAAGATCGGTTAATATGACGGCTATATCAGGTTATAGACTGATTTAGACCATACTCGGCACAGTTGTTGAAAGTCATACCAAAACACCTCATGCAAAATTTCATTCATATCGGATGAGAATTACGCCCTCTAGAGGCTCAAGAAGTCAAGACCCAAGATCGGTTTATATGGCAGCTATATCAAAACATGGACATATTTGGCCCATTTACAATCCCAACCGACCTACACTAAAGAAACGTATTTGTGCAAAATTTCAAGCTTCTAGCTTTACTCCTTCGAAAGTTAGCGCGCTTTCAACAGACAGACGGACAGACGGACGGACGGACACGGCTAGATCGACTTAAAATGTCATGACGATCAAGAATATATACACTTTGTGGGGTCTTAGACGCATATTTCGAGGTGTTACAAACAGAATGACCAAATTAGTATACCCCCAAACTATGGTGGAGGGTA
This sequence comes from Stomoxys calcitrans, assembly GCF_963082655.1. Taxonomy (NCBI): domain Eukaryota; kingdom Metazoa; phylum Arthropoda; class Insecta; order Diptera; family Muscidae; genus Stomoxys; species Stomoxys calcitrans. Next base: position 96,047,260 of record NC_081556.1, on the reverse strand, counting down.
TAAATATAGTCAATAAATAAACAGTTCTATGTGGGCCTTAAATGTTTGTATTTCGTGGGAGTGTTTTATCAAACTTTAAGTTTAACAAAAACATACATTTTATTTATGAACATTCAAGTTATGCCTATCACCATAGGATAGGGGGGTATATTCATTTCGTCATTGCGTTGTGAAATTTTGACATAATTTAACGATATCCGTATGTCTGTCTATCCGTCCGTTGTAACCCCGCTACCGCTTTCAAAAAAGCTTTCAAAAATTGAGATATTGACCTAAAATTTGGCACCAATCCATATTTCTTCAATACGCTGGATAAGTTCTTGAACGGACCAAGTTGGACTATATTTGGATGTTGCGAATGAAAAAGGTAAACGTTCTGAGCCTGCACAAATTTACGCCTTTCAGTTCTTCTGCTGCCTGAAAGAAAAAAGAACTTAGTATCCTGTTGCTACTTTGACATAAAACAGCGCATTGACAATGAAAGTGAATGTTGTCCACCGTGGTGTCAATCTCAGAACACCCCCGACAGATGTCATCATTTCTAATGCCATTACGAGACATATGTTTACTTAACTTATTATGACCTGTTATAATTCCGATAACCATACTCGGATATGTATTTTCCATTTTCAACAGGCTATCTATGTACGATTTTAACCGTTCGCTTCACAGAAGCTTGTATGCCCTCCTTCTTGTCTCCTATAACAAACCAATGTCTAGGAACCCATCATAAAGGCAGATTATGATAAATCCTCTCTACAGCGACCCAAACTTTAGATCTTATACTCGTGCCAATTTGAGCTTTCAATGCTGCTTGACTATCGCTGTAGATACAGATGTTAGATCTATCTATTGCTGTGGAAAGCACAATCTCTACTGCCCAAGTTATCTCAAAGACCTCTAGCTGGAAAATGCTACAGTCATCACGCATTCGCAAAGAGGCGTTTATGTCAATTTCACTGCAATATATGCCACAACTTGTACCGCTCTCTATCTTAGATTCATATGTTCATATATTTACATCCCTAAACCTCATCCCTCCCTTAAGCCATTCCGTCAGAGACGGAATTCTAATATATAATCCACAGTCTACTATTTCTGTTTCAACTTGTAAGACCATCTGCAATAGGGATTCCAAGTTGGGTCCAAAAGTCTGTATGTTTTCCGGTCAAACAGTGACCTGGCACAATGACTGAGACGTATGTTCTAGCCAGTGACAGCATATCGGTAGACCTCTTCAAGTCTAGATTAGGCTACATAATTTCGGAATATTCACAACCCCCTTCTAGTGATCATCTATTGTATTACTCGTTGCGCTTTGGACCTGATCCTGAAGACTTAGCTTACATATCGCTAGAGGCATACCCACAGATTTCAGTTTCCCTGGAATGTGTAAAGTAGTTCCGAGTTCTAGCAAGGTCGTCTGCAATTCCTTCGGATATATCTGTGGCTCGGCACCCAGAATAGACGAATTTTGAAAGGTTCAGCCATCTTGTTGAGAGATCTGCGACAGTCGTGAACGGTTTCTGAATTCAGAAATATGTTCCCCAGAGATTAAATGACTGACTAGCCGTCCGAGAAGATATTTAAGCCAATCGTCGTTGTGTATTACAACTGAGCCATTCCAACACTTCTCTAATCAGAGAGTTGCAGAGAGGCAATTCCGTGACATGATTAACGCAGCAGCCGCTCACTTTATACCTGCCGGTCGAATATCCCAAGTGCGGCCCAATTTCCCGGCGTAGGCAGTGGTACTCGCAGACGATCGTGATGGGATTCGTTGTACGGACTCCACTAACCCCAGAATCTGGAAATAAATAGGGTACTTACGAACATAAGCGAAATTTGTGGCTGGAATACTTGGAGCAATGTAACTGAGGCACCGGTTTAGGCAAGCTGTGGTCTACAGTTAAGTAAATCTCGAACAGGACCTCAGTTACTTTTGGCGACGTAACCTTGACTGATCCGAAGAGGTGCGCCAGATTGTTCAACCGTCAATTTATTGTGCATCCCGAGATTGACAAGGCAAGGAGGAGAGTCATTCGTCGCATGGTCACCGAGCCGATGGACAGCCATCACAATTTACCGTGGACGAAGTTACGAATGTCATCCGAGGCGCAAAATCATCCATCCAATCAATAGTTCCCGATGTCTGGAAAATGTGCAGAGTGATCCCGCTACTGAAGCCTGGAAAGGACCTGAGTTTGCGGGAGTCGTTGAGGCATTACTCCTTCCGATCCTCGTAGGAGAATTTCCATTCGCCTAGCATCAACATGGATTTTGAAGACTCCATAGCACAACAACTGCTTTGCATGCCATCGACGCACACATTTGCTGTGGCTTCAATCAGCACAGGCAATGTGATAGGACGGTCATCGTGGCACTGGACCTATCGAAGGCATTCGACACGGCCAGCCATGCCAAACTATTTAAGGACATCGCCAACACGTCCCTCCAGCCAGGCCTGAAACGCTGTGTCGCAAATTAAGTTGTAAGTTATCCAGCGCCAGTGTGGTCTCGTCAGCTCTGTGACACGCAGTGGAATAATATTCAGATCTGTCAGAATGCCGCCCTCCGAACTGCGACGGGCTGTCTCCTCAGTTTTCATGTGGACCACCTCCATCAGGAGACAAATATCCTACCACTGCGAAGACATAACTACATGCTGTCTAAGCATCACCTTTTGGGCTGTTATCGCTGAGACCATCCAAATCATCATCTTGTGGATAGATATCCACCGCCCAATAGCTTTAAGATAGATAGATACCTTAAGGTAGAGGAGAGAAGAACGGGCGACATATCAAGCAGGTCTAGACAACATTCATGCAGACACGGTAGCAGATGCGGTGAATAGCAACCGGATGAATGGGGTCCTTGTAGAACGACCATCTTCCATTGCACCTGAAGAAATTGACCTCCCCCGGCAAATCAGAGTGGTTCTGGCTCAATTACGTTCTGGCAAATGCAGCCGCCTCAACTCCTACAGAGCAAGGATTGATGCCGACGTGCAAGATGTATGACCCGATTGTGACCAGGGACCACATGTCACCTGTTTAACTGCCCAGCCAGACCCCCTCGACTCAGACCCAGATCCTTATGGACGCACCCCATTAGTCGCAGAGTTCCCCAAAGCCCACCTGGTCATCTAGTTTGGATCCATCCGTTTTGAAGTCTATGTAATTTCTATTACCAGGGATATTGTTATTGTTGTAGCACTGTGTTGTAGACTGAAGCGGCAGCCCTTGCCGATGGAGAACTCCATCGGGTCAATCCGGTACGTACAACCGGCTGTCATGGGATTGACCAGGGATATTGTAGTTCCAATCGGTTCTATCAAGAATTGTAGTTACTTTTTATCACAAAGCGACTCAGGCAATGTGTAATCCACACTGCCCTGAAACATCGGACATTGTATGAAGAGATAACACAGAGTCCGCAGCCGCTGCATGACCAAAGAGAAAGCTCCCTTGGTCTCACATCAGTGGTCGCATCAATTTGTTCAGCCACAATGTCCAGAGGAATTAGGTGAAGCATAAAATGCAGTGCATCAGTGCGTCTTTGAGGCACAAACAAGCCACCCTTTAGATCTGGCTGAGTATTGAACAATAGGTGGACTTTTGAAGCGCCGTCCACCAGATCACAACACCATATACAGGGTTTGTTTTTCAGGAACGCTACAAAAGTAGACCAATAGGGACAACTAACGACGCCATTTGTTTGCCGCTCCTTTGACACTTCTCTTCAGTAAGTTTTGCCATTTCATGATGGAAATACAAGCCTAAAACGATACGAAATTTTTAAAATTTACTACCGAATTTCGGAGTCAGTGGCCTCATCGTTTTCGCTGAAAAACCATCGTCAGCGATGAGGCTCATTTCTGGTTGAATGGTTTCGTGAATAAGCAAAATATGCGTTATTGGTCAGACAGCAATCCCCACGTACTCCATGAGTCATTATTACTTCCTGAAAAAATTACGGTTTGGTGCGGTTTATGGGCCGGCGATGTCATTGGGCCGTACTTCTACCGAGATGATCAAGACCGGTACGTTAATGTGAATGGGAATCTCTACCATTCAATGAAAACAGAATATTTTTGAAACCAATTTGGTTACATGGACTTGAAGGACATCTGGTTCCAAAAGGATGGCGCATAGTTTTGCCGCGGTGGACAAAAATCAAAAATGAAAATTGTTATGAAATTTTTTACTATTTTTTTAAAAAACCCTTCAAATAAGAAAATTAAAAAAAAACCTATTTATAATACGAAAAGTTTTTTTACAAATGAATGCTACATATTTTTTCCCAAAAATTAAAATTTTTTTATGTAAGAAAAATAGATTTTTTTTAATTGGGGTGCCCTAGTTCTTATTCTGTGTTATTAAGTGAAACATCCTGAATCAAAAAAGCTCATCTTTAGCTGCACAAACTTGCATAAATTCAATATTTTTGGGTTATTTTGTAAAAATGATTTTTGGACCCTTTTTGGAAACAGGATCCTTTCTATCAAAATATTCCACAAAAATTATTATTCGGAAAATTCTACTATAGTCCTCTGAATAGACCAAAGTCGAATCATAAAAAAATTCGAGTTTTCGCCTAAAAAAATCAAAATTTCGACTTAAAACAAAAATATTTTCGACTTTGTGAGCATTTTTAATTATTATTAAAATTTAATTGTTTGGCGTCTATCAGCAGAAGCCAGCGTTTGTCACACCTCGAAATCTGCTACTCCATAAAGTAAATTATATAGTCGGATCTTCCCGACTTTTGCTTTTCCCTACTGGTATTACTTATTTTAATTGTCATGACACGCAATTTTTAGTACAATTGTTATGACTTATCATCTGCGCCAAGTATGCCCTAATTGGGTTCACAACTCGATTAAGTTCTTAATCAGAATACAAAACAAATCTATGTGAGCTTTTGGTAAAACCGTCAATTATTTTCAGATACTTTTTTTACCCTCCACTGTAGGATGGGGGTATACTTATTTCGTCATTCTGTTTGTAAATCCTCGAAATATTCGTCTAAGACCCCATAAAGTAGATATATTTTTGATCGTCATGTCCGTCCGTCCGTCTGTCTGTCGAAAGGACGCTAACTTTTGAAGGAGCTGTCATATAAACCGATCTTGGGTCTTGACTTCTTGAGCTTCTAGTGGGCGAAATTCTCGTCCGATTTGACTGAAATTTTGCACGTTGTGTTTTGATATCATTTCCAAAAACTGTTCTATGCATAGTTGGGGTCCGTTAGTAACATGAGATAGGTGCCAGATAAACCGATCTGGGGTCTTGACTTCTTCAGCTTTTATAGGTCGCAATTCTTATCCGATTTAACAGTAATGCACATGATGGTTTGGTATCACTTCCAACCTTTGTGAGAAGTATGGTCCAAATAGGTCTACAACCTGGTATAGGTGCCATATAAACCGATTTTGGATCTTGACTTCTTGAGTCGTTTGAGGGCGTAATTCTCACCCGATTTGGCTAAAATTTTGCATGAGGTGTTTTGAGGTGATTTCCAAAAACTGTAATGAGTATGGCGCAAATTGGTACATAACCTGGCATAGCTGCCATATAAACCGATCTGGCTTCTCCAATGGCCCTCAACATACGTGTGCAATATGGTCGAAATCGATCTATAGCTTGATACAGCTCCCATATAAACCGGTATCCCGATTTTGCTTCTTGAGGCCCTACAAGGCGCAATTCTTATCCGAATGGACTGAAATATTACACAATGACTTCTACAACGTTCAGCATTCAATTCATTTACGGTCCGAATCGGAATATAACTTGATATTGCTCTAATAGCATAACAGTTCTTATTCATTATTCTTTGTTTGCCGAAAAAGAGATAGCGCGCAAAGAACTCGACAAATGTGATCCATGGTGGAGGGTATATAAGAAGCAAAATCATTTTTGCTAGAATCGCATCACCAATCTCCGAGGTCTGGCGTTTTGAAAATTAGGATAATGAGGAGTAATTTTTGGGGGTGAGATGGCCCGTTATACTTTTCTCCCCAAATATGGATATCAAATTCGTGTTCTACTCCCGAATACCTTTCATTTGAGGCCCATATTTCCATGGTAGGTAGATATGTCGTATTTGGCTGTGTTTTGGTGGTGGAGCGACCCCCCCAAAAACTTGGCCTTGCAATTGCATATCAGATTCATTGTCTGCTCTCAAATACCTTTCATTTGAGTTCCATATTATCATGATGGATCAATTAACCTATTTAATGTGATTTTAGGAAGTAAGGCGACTTGTACACAAATTTTAATGTCATATTCGTAATATACTCCCAATTACCTTTTATTTGAGTTAAATATAGCCTTGATCGGCTATTATGCCCATATGGGGAGAATTTTTGGAGGTGGAGCGACTCCCCATTTTTTATGCCATACTCGTAATCTTCCCCTCAATGCTTTTCATTCGTGCACCATATTGGCATGAAAATCCAATTTGTCTGTTTGGAGGAGTTTTGAGGATGGAGCGGCCACTTGGGTATTTAAGACCGATTTTTAATTTGAATCGAAAATTTGAATTCTACTATCCAAAACCTTTCACCTTGTGGTTATCAAGGATTCCCTCATTGTGATACCACAGGAACAGGAGAAGGAAGATGCCTTCTAGTTCCCATCGTTGAACCATCCAGATCGCTATAAAAAGCCCAACAACTTGCGACTATTCACATCCACTAAATCAGACAGGTTCTCAAAGAAATGTGAACCTAAAGTGGAATTCCTTCTGACTGCTAATGCGGGACACACACACAGAAGATGTTCTATAGTCTCTTCTTCTTCGATGTCCTCACAGATTCTGCAAAAGTCGTTGCTAGCAAACTTCAGTCTGTCAGCATGTTTACTAATGTCATGACGGACACAATGACTGAGACGTCTGTTCTAGCCAATTTCTGCAAAGCGGTAGACCTCTTCAAGTCTAGATTAGGCCACATAATTGAGAATTCCACAATTATGTGGTCCCCTCTTTGTGCCTCTTTGTGACCTTCTATCATTCGTTGCCGTTCGGGCCTGATCCTGAAACCTTAGCTTACATGTCGCTTGAGGCATACCCACAAATTCCAGTATCCCTGGAATGTGTAGGGTAGTTCCTAGTCTCGCAAGCGTCTCCACTCTACAATTCCCTATGATATCTCTGTGGCCCGGCACCCAGAACAAGTGCACTTTGAACTGTTCAACCATCTTGTTGAGAGATCTGCGACAGTCGAGGACGGTTTTTGTGTTCAAAAATACGTTCTCCAGGGATTTAATGGCTTCCTGGCTGGCTGAGAAGATATTTAAGCCAATCGTCGTAATGACATTATATCTTAGCCATTCTAACACTTCTTTAAATGCAAGAATATCCGCTTGATACACACTGCAGTGGTCAGGTAACCTTTTCGATATGACCAGTTCTAGATCTTTAGAGTACACCCCAAAGCCCACTTGGTCGTCTAGTTTCGAACCATACATATAGAAGTCTATGTAACTTCTATTACCAGGAATCTTGAGGTTACAATCGTTTCTATCAGGAATAGCGGTACAGTTCTTTTTTATCAAAAAGCGACTCAGGTAGGGTGTGATCCACACTGCCAGGTATATCGGACGTTGTATCAAGAATAACACTGTGTCTGTAGCCATCACATGACCAAAGAGAAAGCTCCCTTAGCCTTACAGCAGTGGTCGGAGCAATTTGTTTAGCCACAATGTCCAGTGACATTAGATGTAGCATTCAATTCAGTGCATCAGGTGTGTCGTCCTCAGCGTGGTTGTGATGCACAAACAAGCCATCCTTTGGATCCGGTTGAGTATTGAACAGTAGGTGGACTTTTGAAGCACCGTCCACCAGACCACAACACCATATAGCATTATAGGTCTGACAACTGCAGTATATACCCAATGCGTGACGCGCGGTCTAGACCCCAACTTTTGCCAATAGCTCTCTTGCAGGTTTATAGGGCAAGAGTTGCATTTCTTGCCCTTTCCTAAATGTTGAATTTGAAGTTCAATTTCCTGTCCAACAAAACGCCCAGGAAATTTGCGCTTTCTTTAAATAGAATATTCTCTCCTCCCAAGGAGAGAGTTTCCACTGTAGGCAACTTGTATCTCCTGCTGAAAAAAAACTACTTCGGTCTTGCACAGATTTATACCTATACCACTTTCGGTAGCCCACTGTTGCACGTAGAGCTTCCTGAAGTATTGTATATCTCTTAGAGTGCTGGGAAACTTTCCCCTAACCCCAAATACCACGTCTTCAACAGACGCGACCACTTTTACACCTTTTTCTTCCAGAGACAATAATATATTGTTAATGGCTGTATTCCAAAGTAGAGGAGACAGTACACCTCCTCGAGGAGTTCCTCTACGGACCCACCCTTTAAGATCTACAGATCCCAAGGCTGCCGTAATGCTTCTTTTAGTGAATAAGTTATTGATAACCTTTCTACGGTAGGGTTGATGCCTAGGAACTCCAACTCATTTATGATTGACGTTGGTTTTACATGATTGAAAGCACCTTCAATGTCAATAAATGCTTCCATTGTATATTCCTTGACAGCGAGAGAACCCTCTATGTAGTCGACTGGGTCGTGAAGGGCTGTTTCAGTGGATTTGCCTTTACTGAATGTTGTTGCCGAAACAGACGATCTCCAGGGATCTTTGCCCTAAGATGTGTTTATATCAACCTCTGAAGAGTCTACAGCATAAAGGATAATAGACTAATAGGATGAAAATCTTTCGCCTTCGTTTGGTAGGGTTTTCCTGCTTTCAGAATGAAAATTACCTTCGTGTCCCTCCATCCCACAGGAATATATAGGAAATTCTGATACAAGCAGAGTATATCTCACTAAGCCAAGGAACCAGTTTATCAGACACAGCCTGTAATTCAACCAGTGATACATCATCAGGGCCTGGCAACTTAAAGGAGTCGAAACTTCTTATCGCCCAAAGAAGTTTCGGCTCATACACAATTTCCCAAATAACCTCCAACGAATGCATACCAGTGACAACCTCTTCTGGCGCCACGTTGTCCGTAAGAGAATTTCCCGGGGGTCTAGTGTTTACTCACTAGACATTGTCCATACATTCTCTGACTTTTGAATATAACCCACCGTAATAGGTCTCGAGGGCAGAATCTTCCTTACCCTAGAGGCCTCAGATGTATCCTCCACTGAGCTACAGAATTCCACCTAGGATTTATTCTGAGCCTTTCTCAGCTCGCCCTCATATTTTCTTAGCTCAGCCTAAAAGATGTCCCAATCGTGTGGTGATCTTTTGGCTTTCGCCCTGTTGAAGAGTTTTCTGCAGTCCTTCCTTAGACCAACCAGCTCTGTGGTCCAATATGGCGGTCGCTGTTTGCCCCTTGGCTTGGCACTTGTACATGCTGACATAAGCGAGTCATTCAGGGCCTTCGTGATTCGCTTGACCATTATGTCTATTTTCTGCTCAGTTACCACTTCCTTTGCTAGTCTAGAAAGGATAGACGTGCAGAATTTGTGTCGAAATTTATCCCAACCCGGCGTCATTATAAATAAAAGCCATTATTTGCTCTATACACATTTATATTATATAATTTTTTATATTTAATAACATATAGCCTCATGGGGCCAAAGACAATTGGATGAGTTCTTATCGAAAAGTAATCCCGCTGGACATGTGAACGCATATCGAACGCCATTCACACATCTATAAAATTTATTGCAATCATTAGGATCAGCATAGAAACCATCATTGGCACAGTTCGTTGATGGTGGCGGCTTTACGGTGGGTTTGGAAGTTGTGCTACTTACAGTGGGGGGACGTTGGGTCGTAGTTGTGGGGTTGCCTGTATTTGTGGCTACTTTTTTGTTGATTGCCTTTAAAAGGGGATATTTCTCACCACATTGTCCTAGGAAATCATCGGTCTCAATGGACCATAACATGGCACCTCCAAGATTTTTCGAATTCATAAAATCCAATTTCAAATTAATACTTTGAACATCATCATAGCCCACCCATTGATTGTCTCTGAACATGTAGGGTACCGAGTGCACATTATCGAAAACTTTGGTCCATGTAGGTGCATTGCTGCAGATTTCATTGTAACCCAAGAAGCCATTTTCACGGGTAAATGGACCTGCTGCTCCAGCACCTGAACTTGCTGAGCCAGGGATAGTATTTTGATTATTTGACAATGTGTAAGAGCGACCATAGAAGGCCAAACCCAGTATTAGTTTTGAAGCTGGAACACCTATATGTGGGGAAAAGTTGTATGATAATTAACTTTCTTTTCAAATATTTGAGGATTTGCTCACTTACCCTTTTGTAGCCAGTAATTAATACAGGCTTCAACATTGTGTTCACCTTGCCCTCTGAGGGGAGCATTAAATCCTAAAATATTGCGTGGTTGCAAGTCGTATGTCATAACATTGATGAAGTCCACATGTTTAGCAATGTTTGGTATATCATAGGATATAGTAGCCGTATCGGCTGATGCTCCTACTGCAATGCCCAATTCCAAGTTATACCGACCCAGTCTGGGAGAAGGAATTGAAAAAGGAAATGAAATAAGATGTTAGCATATGAATTTTGCTGCTGAAAATTCTTCTTGAGAGGTTCATAGTTCATAGGTTCATAGAAAAATATCTTAGGGCAAAGATCCTAAAGGAAAATTCACTGAAACAGCCCTAGTCGGCTACATAGAGGGTTCTCTCGCTTTCAAGGGACATACAATGGTAGCATTTCTTGACATTGAAGATGCTTTCAATAATGTAAAACCGACGTCAATCATGAAGAAGTTGGAGTTTCTAGGTATCAACTCTACCGTAAGAAAGTCCATTAATAACTTACTTACTAAAAGATGCATTACGGCAGGCTTGGGATCTGTGAATCTAAAAAGATGAGTCAGCAGAGGAACATCTCAAGGAGGTGTACTGTCTCCTCTACTTTGGAATATAGCCATTAACAGTATATTATTGTCCCTGGAAGAAAAATGTGTAAAAGTGGTCGCGTATGCTGATGACGTGGCTATTGCGGTTAGGGGAAAGTTTCCCAGCACTCTAAGATGTAAACTTCAGGAAGCTTTACATGCAACAGTAAAGTGAGCTACCGATAGTGGTCTAGGTATACATCCGTGCAAGACAGAAGTAGTTCTTTTTAGCAGGAGATACAAGTTGCCTACAGTGGAACCTGTCTCTTTGGGAGGAGAGAATGTTCCATTTACATAAACCGCAAAATACCTGGGTGCTTTGCTGGACAGGAAATTGAACTTTAAATCTAACATTTTGGAAGGGGCAAGAAAGGCAACTCTTTCCGTATACACCTACAAGAGAGCCATTGGCAAAAGTTGGGGGGTTTAGACCGCGTGTCATGCATTGGGTATATACTGTAGTTGTTAGACCTATAATGCTATATGGTGTTGTGGGCTGGTGGACGGCGCTTCAAAAGTTCACCCACTGCTCAATACTTAACCGGATCCAAGGGATGGCTTGTTTGTGCATCACAGCCGCACTGAGGCACTGAACTTAATGCTGCATCTAATGCCTCTGGACATTGTGGCTACCCAAATTGTAGCGACCACTGCCGTGAGGTTAAGGGAGCTTTCTCATTAGCCATGTGGCGGCTTCGGGCACTGTGTTATCCTTGATACAATATCTGATGTTCCAGGCAATGTGGATTACACCTACCTGAGCCGCTTTATGATAAAAAATACTGTACCACTATTCCTGATAGAGCCGATTGGAACTACGATATCCCTGGAAACAGAAGTTACATAGATTTCTATACGGATGGTTCCAAACTAAACGACCAGGTGGGCTTTGGGGCGTACTCTAAAGATTTAAAACTGGTCATATCGAAAAGATTACCCAACCACTGCAGTGTGTATCAAGCGGAGATCCTTGCAATTAAGGAAGTGGTGGAATGGCTAAGCTATAATCTCATTACGACAATTAGCATAAATATCTTCTCATACAGCCAGGCAACCATTAAATCATTGGAGAACGTCTTTCTGAACACAAAAACCGCCCTCGACTGTCGCAGATCTCTCATTGAGATGGCTGAACAGTTCAAAATGCCCTTGTTCTGAGTACTAGGCCACAGAGATGACCCAGGCAATTGTAAAGCGGACGAGCTTGAGAAACTAGGAAACACGTTACACATTCCAGGAATATTGGAATCTATGGGTATACTTCTAGCGACATGTAAGCTAAGTTTTCAGGACCAGGCCCGAAGGTCAACGAATGACAGATGCTCACAAACAGGGGGCTGTGAGCATTCCAAAAATATGTAGCCAAATCTAGACTTGAAGAGACTGGCCAGAACAGACGTCTCAGTCATTGTGTCCCTTCTGATAAATTACTGTCTAATCGGAAAACATGCTGACAGGCTAAAGATTACCCATAACGACTTTTGCAGAAGCTGTGAGGACATCGAAGAAGAAGAGACTAGAGAACTTCTGCTGTGCGTGTGTTCCGCACTGGCAGTCAGAAGGAGTTCCACATTAGGTTCTCATTTCTTTGAAAACCTGTCTGATTTGGCGGATGTGAACCTTCCCAAGTTTTTGGGCTTTTTAAAGCGATCTGGATGGTTCAAAAGTAAGAACTAGAAGGCATATTCCTTCTTCTGTTCCTGTGGTATGACAATGGACGAAAACGTCTAAGTTAGTCAGATGGCAGTGTCACTTAAACCTAACCTAGTTAAATCATGGAAAGCGACTGTCGGTTTGGAGAAAGATGATGAAGACGAAACTAAGTTTTTTTACTTATAGATCTAGGTTAAGCTCGAAATGAGGGTGGGCCATATAGACATCCATTTAAGCCAGTAAATAGCTGTCTGTGGGCTCTAAATCCGAAAAGTGACTCCAAGAATCTTTTTCAAGAATTTCGTGCTGCTCACATCGTTCTTAATCGTCTCCATTCCATGCCCATAGCCATGGTTCAAGTGTCATATCCGGTATCAAGTGTGGTATCATATCGAGTATGGTATCGTATCCGCACCTTAGTGTCGAGTCTGTTACCCGCTAAAGCTGGACATTGACATAAGAAATGTTCTGCCATCACTTGCTGCACCAATTCTGCATAAGTGCGAATGGCAATCCTCTGATTCGTCTGACCTTTTGTTCTCCCTTTCTCCGCTATGGCCTAGCAACCAAAACGATGCAGGTCGTACCATCTTCAAAAAAGTCGTTTATCTCCTTATTACACTCCAAGACCATCCTTGACCCTACCGTCCAGTTGACAGTCCGTAATGAAGTTCATACTCGATGTTCTCTTGTTGGCACCGTACCACCACACGCAATGCGTGACCGCCCGGATTTCCGCCTGCAGTTTCATATTATGATCAGGCAGTCGCAAACAGATGTCCGTCCCTGAGTCCTTCATTTAGGCCCCCAGGCCCATCCTCTAGATTTCATCCATACGTGTAGCATGAACTTCCAGATGGTAACATCAGATTTACGTCAATCCAAGACTGTGCCGCTGGCAGCACACTCGACCTCAAATGTCGTCTCCCACCCGAAAGGGTGAGTTAACTCGAAGGACAGTCCAGCCCATTGAGATACCCTAGTAAGAAAAAGAAAGACTATGTGGGAAGGAGAGAAAGGGAGAGGGGTAGTTGGAATTGGTAATTGGAAGTCATAACGGAACACCACATGCAAAATTTCAGCCAAATCGAACTAAAACTGCGGCTTGTAAGGGCTCAAGAAGTCAAATCGGGAGATCGGATTATATGGGAGCTATATCAGGTTATAGACCGATTTTGGCCGTACCAGGCACAATTTTTGGAAGTCTTAACACAAAACTACATGCCAAATTTCAGCCAAATCGGACCAATGTTGCGGCTTGCAAGGGCTCAAGAAGTCAAATCGGGAGATCGGTTTATATGAGAGCAGTATCAAGTTATAGCACGATTTGGACCGTACTAGACACATTTTTTGGAAGTCATAACAGAACACTACATGCAAAATTTCAGCCAAATCAGATCAATATTGCGGCTTGTAAGGGCTTTAGAAGTCAAATCGGGAGATCGGTTTATATGAGAGCTATATCATGTTATAGGCCGATTCGAACCGTACTTGGCAAAGGTATTGGAAGTCATAACGGAATACCACATGCAAAATTTCAGCCAAATGATGATAATTGCGGCTTCCAGGGGCTCAAGATGTCAAATAGGGAGATAGGTTTATATGGGAGCTATATCTAAATCTGAACCGATATGAATCTGTACGAAATTTCAAACGGCTAGTTGAACGCTATCTTGATGACAGACGGACATGGCTAGATCGACTCAGAACGTTTAAACGACCAAGAATATGTATACTATGGGGCCTTAGACGAATATTTCGAGGTGGATATAATGGCGATGGATATAAAAATATAAGAACTATGAAAATAGAATAGGGAGCAAGCGGCTATCCATCGCACCACCACGTATATGGCTCACCGGAGCGTCGACCCACACTCACTCAAGTTGTAGCCCGCCAAGTGCATTCTGCAAGCATTGTTACTTCGCGTCCGCACATGCCTGACCACATGTTTAGAATTGTATGGCGTCCCCCGTTGAAACAAACACGTCTTATTAACGTATCTGAGGAGACTCGCTAGAGACACATCTATTAATCGCCGAAATCGGCGAAAACCCGCCTCCCTAGGATGGAAAGCCTGTGACGCTTTAGACCCGGACAAGAGCAGAGTGAGTTTTCAATCATCTCCTCTTCCTCTTAAAGACAAAGTCTGCAGCAGTCGCTGTGCGGGACCCCATGCCTGCGGCCATATCCTCTATCCATTCTCCTTCTGTTATCCTCTATCCATTCTCCCTTCGCCTTATGTCTCATAGCCGCAGAGACTGCCTTTTACTTAATCTGTATGTCTGTGGGTCGGAAATCTAGAATAGTGTCCTGTGCCCTAGTTGGCATTGTTCACCTCTTGCATTTGATGGTCCCAGCTTGCAATACCGTATTATGGTCAGGTCGTCGAAGAGAGATCTCAGTCCCTGAGTCGTCAATATAGACTCGCAGTCCCACTCTGTCCTTTAGCTTTGATCCATCCGTGTAGCATGAACATCCAGGTGGCAATGTCAGAGCTAAATGGGACAGTGCTAAGTTAGAAGGCTTCCGATAGAAAGACTTGTATTTGAAAGTTCGAGAAGGTGCAAGGGCCTCAGTCGAAATCACGGGTCCCTGAGATCTACACCGCAGGCAGAACTGTAGGCAATGCTGAATATGTGAGGTTTATGGTCAGAGCAGTACCGTCAAGCTTTATCTTAAGGAAACTCAATATGTTAAAGGAGGACAGGTACATGCACTGTGGTCCATTTTGGATATAATTATGCCCAGGATAAGCTAAGGAGAGTTCTGAGATAAGCTGCCACCAAGGCTAATTCAGGATAAGATTTTCAGCATACCCATAACCAAAAGGGTAAATTAAACGGCTGATGTTGGTTTTGAGAAACAGGATCCCATCCGAAGCACATGATATCGATATGTCATTGCCGTTAAAGGGTCAGTCAGTTCAGTCGGCGAACTAATCTAACGGGAGTCACAACAGGTCTCTGTGCCACAAGCTAGGCTTGAACTACTGTATATTACTGGTTTCCCCACTTTCAAAATGAAAACTCATTCAGTTCTTTACGAATAACTTGGCAAACGTAATCCATAAGATCCAGTTTTTATACCCACCACCGAAGGATGGGGGTATATTCATTTTGTCATTCCGTTTGCAACACATCGAAATATCGATTTCCGACCCTATAAAGTATATATATTCTTGATCAGCGTAAAAATCTAAGACGATCTAGACATGCCCGTCCGTCTGTCTGTTGAAATCACGCTACAGTCTTCAAAAATAGAGATATTGAGCTGAAACTTTGCACAGATTCTTTTTTATCCATAAGCAGGTTAAGTTCGAAGATGGGCTAAATCAGATTATATCTTGATATAGCCCCATATAGACCGATCCGCCGATTTAGGGTCTTAGGCCAATAAAAGCCACATTTATTATCCGATTTTGCTGAAATTTCGGACAGTGAGTTGTATTAGGCCCTCCGACATTCTTCGTCAATTTGGCCCAGATCGGTGCAGATTTGGATATAGCTGCCATATAGACCGATCCTCCGATTTAGGGTCTTAGGCGCATGAAATTTGGGACAGTGAGTTGTGTTAGGCCCTTCGACATTCTTTGTCAATTTGGCCCAGATTGGGATATAGCTGCCATATAGACCGATCCTCCGGTTAAGTGTCCTAGGCCCATAAAAGCCACATTTATTATCCAATTTTGGTGAAATTTGGGACAGTGAGTTGTGTTAGGCGCTTCGACATCCTTCGTCAATTTGGCTCAGATCGGTCCAGATTTGGATATAGCTGCCATATAGACCGATCCTCCGATTTAGGGTCTTAGGCCCCTAAAAGCCACATATATTATCCGATTTTGCTGAAATTTCGGACAGTGAGTTGTGTTAGGCCCTTCGATATTCTTCGTCAATTTGGCCTAGATCGGTCCAGATTTGGATATAGCTGCTATATAGACCGATCCTCCGATTTAGGGTCTTAGGCCCCTAAAAGCCACATTTAGTATCCGATTTTGATGAAATTTGGGACAGTGAGATGTGTTAGACCCTTCGACATCCTTCGTCAATTTGGCCTAGATCGGTCCAGATTTGGATAGAGCTGCCACATAGACCGGTCCTCCGATTTAGGGTCTTAGGCCCCTAAAAGCCACATTTATTATCCGATTTTGCTGAAATTTGGGACAGTGAGTTGTGTTAGGCCCTTCGATATTCTTCGTCAATTTGGCCTAGATCGGTCCAGATTTGGATATAGCTGCTATATAGACCGATCCTCCGATTTAGGGTCTTAGGCCCAAAAAAGCCACATTTAGTATCCGATTTTGATGAAATTTGGGACAATAATTTGTTTCAAGCCCTTCGACTTCCTTCGTCAATTTGGTCCAGATCGGTCGAGATTCGGAATAAAAGGTGGTTTACATATAAACCCGAGGTTTACATATATACCCGCCTTTTTACTTGTTTTTCACCAATCTACACTTCATCAGCAAAAAATAACTATCTGATGCGGTTTGCTTGTCAGTGGCGTTATTTGGGCCATAACTCTTCATCGACCATGCCAATCGTCACGTTACCGTAAATGGATAATGCTAGCGTAACTGAATTGGAAGATATGGACCTGGACGAAACCATATGTTGTCGTCCAGGTCCAGGTCCAGAAACCACACAGCACACGTTACAATCGATTTATTTAAGAGTAAGTTTAATGAGCATGTCATCTCCAGAAACGGCTCCGTCGATTAGCCACTTCGTTCGTGCAATTTTGCGCCTCTAGACTATTTTCTTTGGGTTGTCAAGTTTTCACAGTTGTCAAGTCCTTCTTGGAAAACCCGATATAGGTTTGATTTTTATTGCCTAACCTATTTTTAGTTTAATTCTGCTATACTTACTCTTCTTTTAATTCCTTTAATAGGGTTACAAAGTTTTGTTTATCCGCAGCTAAACCACCACGCTGCACTGGATACTCCCAATCCAAATCCAAACCATCAAAGCCATACTGACGAATGAAATTCAATGTTGTTTGTATGAAGTTCTTTCGCTTATTTGAATCGGCGGCCATTTGAGAATATTTCACAGAACCTTCATTCCATCCACCAACAACAGCCAAAACTTTTAAGTTGGGATTGGTCTTTTTCAAAGCCATGGTGCGACTAATGAAACCTATTTGGAAGATGCGATAAAGAATCTGTTTTATAAAAATGGAACTATTGCGCTTTGTTTGATTGTTTGTACTATTGGGTTGCTCAAAAAGTAATTGCGGATTTTTCATATAGTCGGCGTTGACAAATTTTTTCACAGCTTGTGACTCTGTAATTGCATTCTTTCTTCTGTCAGTTATCAGCTGTTACTTTTAGCTTGCTTTAGAAAAAAAGTGCAAAAAAAGTATATTTGATTAAAGTTCATTCTAAGTTTAATTAAAAATGCAGTTACTTTCTTTTAAAAATCCGCAATTACTTTTTGGGCCACCCAATAATATATTGCCGTGTAACTCGATCAAGAAAATATGGTTGTCAAATTTGATATACAACTTTCATCATCTTATTTATGTTTTTTGGTTAATACAAGCAGGAATATGCTTTTTCTAACGCGATGCGGATGTTATTTCTTCTCTATTTATTACTCTCTACGACACACATGATTGGTGTAGATAGAGACTCTAAAGACGTAACTCGAAATCTTATGCATATTTTAACAAGACAAAGAAATGTTTTGAAAATATGCCACATTAATTCTCAAAGTATTGTAAACAAGATTGATGAGTTCAAGTACATATTCAAAAATGCGAAAATTGATAAAATATGTCTATCAGATATTTGGTTACACACTGCAATACTAGATAGCTTAATAAACTTGGATGAATATACTGTATTCAGATCTGTTAGAGAACGTCGTGGGGGTGATGTTGCCATATATGCGATGAACACGTTAAAAGCCACATTCCGATTAAAATTTAATCTTGAGGATCAATCGGAATATATTGGATTGCCCAAAAAGTAATTGCGGATTTTTCATATAGTCAGCGTTGACAAATTTTTTCACAGCTTGTGACTTTGTAATTGTATTCTTTCTTCTGTCAGCTATAAGCTGTTACTTTTAGCTTGCTTTAGAAAAAAAGTGTAAAAAAAGTATATTTGATTAAAGTTCATTCTAAGTTTAATTAAAAATGCATCTACTTTCTTTTAAAAAATCCGCAATTACTTTTTGGGCAACCCAACATATTCATGAAGCTTTTATCTAACTTGAAAAATTGATTGTATCTACCAGCCAAACCATACTATAAATCTGAATCAAATCCATAACGTCTCAGAGACCATAACATTGGGATATAACGATATTACTATAGCTGAGGACTTCAATTCCAATATTCTTGTAGATTCCAAATTGATGGACAATATGTTGACAATGGCTTTCTCCTAAACCTATTCTAGAAACCCCACTCATTTTTCGTCAACTGTTAATACCCTTTTGGATATGTTATTTATAAATAATACTTCTAATATTTCGCTCTATAACCAAATATCTGTCACTTGTTTCTCAAGACATGATTTGATTTATCTGGCTTACAATTTCACTGTGTCAATGACAGTGTCAATGACAAAAAGTAATTGCGGATTTTTCATATAGTCGGCTTTGACAAATTTTTTCAACGGCTTGTGACTCTGTAATTGCATTCTTTCTTCTGTCAGTTTTCAGCTGTTACTTTTAGCTTGCTTTAGAAAAAAAGTGCCCGAAATTTTGTTTACATTTGTTTGTTTGGCGTCAATTTTAATATGGAGCCCACAAAGGAGCATTTTCGTCATATTTTACTTTATTATTTCCGTAAAGGAAAAAACGCGGAGCAGGTTGCTAAAAAGTTACGAGATGTGTATCACCATACACCTTAAAAGGAAGACAGTGTCAAAATTGGTTTCGCAAATTCTGTTCTGGAGATTTTTCACTTAAAGATGAGCCACGTTCAGGTCGGCCAAATGCAGTTTATGATGACCAAATTAAACCATTAATCGAATTGGATCGTCATGTAACTGAGCGTGAGATAGGAGAGAAGTTAAATATACCAAAATAAACCGTTCATTATCACATAAAAAGTCGTGGACTGGTGAAAAAGCTTGATATTTGGGTACCACATGTATTGAAAGAAATTCATTTAACAAACCGAATCAACGCTTGTGATATGCACCTTAAACGCAATGAATTCGATCCGTTTGTAAAACGAATCATAACTGGAGATGAAAAATGGATTGTTTACAACAACGTTAGTCGGAAACGATCATGGTCCAAGCATGGTGAACCAGCTCAAACCACTTCAAAGGCTGATATCCACCAAAAGAAGGTTATGCTGTCTGTTTGGTGGGATTGGAAGGGTGTGGTATATTTTGAGCTGCTTCCAAGGAACCAAACGATTAATTCGGATGTTTACTGTCAACAATTGGACAAATTGAATACAGCCATCAGGGAGAAGCGACCAGAATTGGTCAATCGTAAAGGTGTCATATTCCACCAGGACAACGCTAGACCACACACATCTTTGGCCACTCGCCAAAAACTGAGTGAGCTTGGCTGGGAACTTTTGATGCATCCACCATATAGCCCTGACCTTGCACCATCAGACTACCATTTATTTCGATCTTTGCAGAACTCCTTAAATGGTAAAACTTTCGGCAATGATGAGGCTATAAAATCGTACTTGGTTCAGTTTTTTGCATATAAAGGCCAGAAGTTCTATGAGCGTGGAATACCAAATTTGCCAGGAAGATGGCAAAAGGTTATCGAACAAAATGGCAATTATATATTTGATTAAAGTTCATTCTAAGTTTTATTAAAAATGCATTTACTTTCTTTTAAAAAATTCGCAATTACTTTTTAGGCAACCCAATATTTTCTCTAATGATATTCGAAAATGTTTGTTCTTTTGAAAATTGTTTTATTATTTCTTAAGAAGGATATATGACTGTTCTCATAAGCCTGCACTATAACAATAACATTTAATCTTGTTGTGTAGGTATTCATTAAATAAATACAAAATGGGTCATTTGGCCCGAGCGTCCGGGGGGCGGCCACCCTCTATAAATCCCCCATTTGACACCTAAAGCACAGACAATAAGCAATTTTTTCAAATAGTTGAACAAGAAATCCATGGGCACTTGTCTTCATGTCCACAAATAAACCAGTTTTATCCTTCAGTGAAAGAAAAGGCATTCGAGAACTGGCGTCTGAACAAAATGACTTCCAACCAATGTATCAAGTGCGGTCCAAATGGGAGAAGAACCTGATATAGCTCCCATATAAAACGACCTCCCGATTAGACTTCTTGAGCCCCTGGAAGCCTCAATTTTTGTCCAATTTGGCTCAAATTTAGATCATGGTGTTCTGTTATGACTCCCAACAACTGCGCCAAGTACGGTTCAAATTGGTCAAGAACATGATATAGCTCCCATAAAAACCGATCGACTTCTTGAGCCCCTACAAGCCGCGATTTTTATCCGATTTGGCTGAAATTTTATGTTATGACTCAACAACTGTACCAAGTACGGTCCAAATCGGTCTATAACCAGATATAGCTCCCATATTTTAGCAGAATCGAACTTAGCACGCTTTTACTTGTTTTATTTTCAAAGATATTTTGATCTTCATTTTAGATTTTTGTCTTTAATAACAAGACGCAAAGTTAAGGATTTAATTTAACCTACCATTTAAAATAAAAAAATCCTTAATATGAAGAATATTTTTTGTTCACCAAGGGAAAAAATAAAAATTTGGAAAATGTATAATCTTTAAATTAAGTATGCAAATCTTTGGCTCGAATCTTTAAAATTAGGACAAAATTTTTTCATTGGGGAAAAAATAGAAGAGGTTTCCAATTGGATACCTGAGACGACACTCGAGGTCGGGTGCGAAGCATTGCTTTCAGCAGCACACAGTCTTAGATTGACGAAACTTTGGTATGGCCGTCTGTAAGTTCATGGTACACGAATGAATCAAAGCTAGAAGACAGAGTGGGTCTGGCGATCTACATTGAGAACCCAGGGACTGAAATCTGTTTTCGACTGCCTGACCATAAAACGGTACTTACTTAACTTACTTTAATTGGCTATGACAGAATATTTGTTCCACTAGCCGAACCAAGCGCCTCGATCTTCTGCGCTCATTCTAAAATCTCTGACACCAAGTTTCGAGGTGTCTCCCACCACTTGATCTTTCCATTGGGCTTTTGGTCTTCCCGGTTTGCATGTACCACCGTGTTTGCCTTCAAAAGACTTCTTTGCTGGAGCTTCTTCATCCATTCTGACAACATGACCTAGCCAACTAACTATGCTATCGTCGTCATACAGCTCGTGGTTTATACGTCGCCTATAAAACGGTACTGCAGGCTAAAATCTGGGCGATCATGTAATGCGTGAAGCGGTGTGGTGTTAACGCGAGGACGCCGAACATCTTTATGGACAGTAAACAGGCCATCAGGGCAATAACAATCAAAACAAGATAATAAGGGGTCTCTTTTTTATGGCTGAGTCCGAACGGCCTGCTGCAATGCGACACCTATTTGGGCGGAAGTTTTTATATGGCAAAGTACCTCACAAATGTCGCCAGCATTAAGAAGGTCTTTCCACCGCTGAAAAATTTTCCCATGTTCTCGCCAGGATTCGAACCCAGTCGTTCACCGTCATAGGTGAACATGCTAACCTCTGCGCCACGGTGGCCTCCACTTTTCTTGATGACGCGAGTTTTTCCATGTGCTGATAGGTTTCCATTTTCTTTCTCACTTATGCGATTTCAGTTTCATATAAAAACGGAATTTGGGGAGCAAAAACTTTTTCAGTTTTGCGATATTTTTAGTTAAACGAATTTTCACTTCACATCAAAAATTAATGATTCCTTCACTTAAGCGAGATTTCACTTAAGCGAGATTTCACTTAAGCGAGATTTCACTTAAGCGAGATTTCACTTAAGCGAGATTTTTTACTCAAGCGTATTACAGTTATGCGGTTTTGACTGTACAAAATTTCAGACTAAAATTTTTTTGCACTTTACTTTTTAGTATTTACAGCGCACAACAAACCGATTACTGACTTAGGTATAAGTCCATAGCGGCACGAGGGATTAATATCCGCACACTCTTTTCAACTTAACCGAATCAACTTATATAGTATGCCACCTTACCCACTTCAAAATCCAGCCAGGAATCCAACTGCTTAAAAGCTCCCGCATCGGTAATGCCAAAGAAGGAATAGCTCAAATGTGTGCAAAGATTCGCATCAATGTTCTCTGGCGTAAATCTTCCATTTCCGGGGCGCCAATTGGCCCAAGTACCAAAGTAGCAGTTGATAATCTTGCCTAGATAAATGGGGATGTTAAACAGTCCAGAGTTTCCCAATAGAATCGTATTTACCATTAATGCCTGCCGCTAAGCCAAGGCATAGAAAAACGTTTAGAAATAACCTCAAGCTCGTCATGGTTTAACTTGTTTCCTCATTCTTTAACTTCAACATTATAACCACATTTCTGTCCTAACTGGTGTTTTTATGCCTTTGTGCGTCATTTAAATTGTTGTTGCAATTAATTCGCCATTGTTATGAGCTACAGTTGTCACCGCACGATCCACAAATATTGTTTTATATTATTTGTTGATTAAGAATTTTCAAGAAAAAATGCTAAATCAAGATATAAAGTCTTTTTCGCATTAAGTGATTCTATGGTGCATGAATGGTTATTATTTGTTGATGTACATTTTATCTTAATTCGAATTAAACAAATACATAATTAGTCATAGCACCAAACTACAGTGAAAATCCCTTATAACGACTGCGCTTGAATATCGCGATATCACTCTTAAGGGCAATCCGACAATAAAGTCATAATCGCAACTATCCGAATGCATCATCAAGCAGATGGAAAGTGTGATATAGCACCCGTGCACAGAAAGTATCCTAAAGGTCCTCATATTAAGGAGGCCACCGTAGCGCAGAGGTTAGCTTGTCCGCCTATGACGCTGAACGCCTGGGTTCGAATCCTGGCGAGACCATCAGAAAAAAATTTCAACGGTGGTTTTCCCCTCCTCATGCTGGCAACATTTGTGAGGTACTATGCCATGTAAAACTTCTCTCCAAAGAGGAGTCGCACAGCGGCACGCCGTTCGGACTCGGCTATAAAAAGGAGGCCCCTTATCATAAAAAAAACTTGAATCGGACTGCACTCATTGATATGTGAAAAGTTTGCCCCTGTTCCTTAGTGGAATGTTCATGGGCAAAATTTGCAATTTTCCTCATATTAAGTCACAAGTAAAATGCAAATTTTGCCCATGAACATTCCACTAAGGAACAGGGGCAAACTTCTCACATATCAAGGAGTGCAGTCCGATTCAAGTTTTAGACCCAATGATAAAGTGCCTCCTTTTTAAAACCGAGTCCGAACGGCGTACCACAGTGCGACACCTCTTTGGAGAGAAGTTTTACATGGGATAGTACCTCACAAATGTTGCCAGCATTAGGAAGGGAAAACCTTCGTTGAAAAATTTTTCTGATGGTCCTGCCAGAATTCGAACCCAGACGTTCAGCGTCATAGGAGGACATGCTAGCCTCTGCGCTACGGTGGGCTCCGGTGGTCAAAAGTGATATATATCTAATTTTCATAGGTTTTGGGGAGAACTTAACTCTTCCTTAAAAATTAAAAGCCGTTATAAGCAGTTTTTACTGTTGTTTACTGGAACGGGGAAGTAATTATAATACACTGGTCTGCCCCAATCTTTATGGAAATAGTTATAAAGCAATATTTTTAGTGCTTAGTTCATTGAATCAAAAGTTTTGGTCTTTGGAAGGATTTGGTCTTTCAGAAGGTTAGGTTAGGTTGAAAAGAGGGTGCGGATATTAATCCACCCCATGCCACTATGGACATACATCTATGACAGTATGAAGACATTTTTAATCATCATTGACTTGGAAATGTAGTATGTTAAGTTGTTATACCCTCCACCATAGGATGGGGGTATAATAATTTCGTCATTCCGTTTGTAACACCTCGAAATATTCGTCTAAGACCCCATAAAGTATATATATTCTTGATCTTCAAGACATTTTAAGTCGATCTAGCAATGTCCGGCTGTCCGTCCGTCTGTCGAAAGCACGCTAACTTTCGAAGGAGTAAAGCAAGGCGCTTTAAATTTTGCAAAAATACTTTTTATTAGTGTAGGTCGGTTGGGATTGTAAACGGGCCAAATTGGTCCATGTTTTGATATAGCTGCCATATAAACCGATTTTGGGTCTTGATTTCCTGAGCCTCTAGAGGGCGCAATTTATATCCGATATAACTGAAATTTTGCACGTGGTGTTTTGGTATCACTTCCAGCAACTGTGCTAAGTATGGTTGAAATCGGTTCATAACCTGGTATAGCTGCCATATAACCGATCTTAGATCTTGACTTCTTGAGCCGCTAGAGGGCGCATTCCTCATCCGATTTGGCTGATATTTCGCATGAGGGTGTTTTGTTATAACTTCCAATAATTGTGCTATGTGTGGCGTAAATTGGTATAGAACCTGATATAGCTGCCGTATATGCCAATCTTGGATCTTGACTTATTGAGCCTCCAGAGGGCGCAATTCTCATTCGATTTGGCTGACATTTTGTACAACGGCTTCTCCCATGACCTTCAACATACGTGTCCAATATGGTCGGAATCGATCTATACCTTAATACAGCTCCCATATAAACCGATATCCCGAGTTTGTTTATTTAGCGTGCTTTCGACAGACAGACGGACATGACTAGATCGACTTAAAATGTCTTGAAGATCAAGAATATATAAACTTTATGGGGTCTAAGACGAATATTTCGAGGTGTTACAAACGGAATGACGAGAATACTATATACCCCCATCCTATGGTGGAGGGTATAAAAATACTGCTTTAAAATTATTTCCATAAAAATTGGAGAAGACCAGTGTATTTTAATTACTTCCCCGTTCCAGTAAACAACAGTACAAACTGCTTATAACGGCTTTTAATTCTTAAGGAAGAGTTAAGTTCTCCCCAAAACCAATGAGAATTGGATATATTACTTATTGCCACCGGAGCCCACGGTAGCGAAGAGGTTAGCATGTCCTCCTATGACGCTGAACGTCTGGGTTCGAATCCTGGCGAGACCATCAGAAAAAAATTTCAACGGTGGTTTTCCCCTCCTAATACTGGCAACATTTGTGAGGTACTATCCCATGTAAAACTTCTCTCCAAAGCGGTGTCACACTGCGCCACGCCGATCGGACTCTGCTATAAGAAGGAGGCCCCTTATGATTGAGCTTAAACTTGAATTTGCATTTGAGTTGTGTTAGACTCTTCGACACCTTTTTCAATTTGGGCCAGATCGGTCCAGATTTGGATATAGCTGCCATATAGACCGATCTCTCGATTTAAAGTTTTGAAGAAGAATGTCAACTGGCTTAACACAACTCACTGTCCCAAGTTTCAGCAAATTCGGATAATCAATGTGGCTTTTATAGGCCTCAGACCCTAAATCGGTGGATCGGTCTATATGGAGGCTATATCAAGATATAGTCCGATATAGCCCATCTTCGAACTTAACCTGTTTATGGACAAAAAAAAATCAGTGCAAAGTATCAGCTCAATATCTTTATTTTTAAAGACTGTAGCGCGATTTCAACAGGCAGACGGACGGACAGACGGACGGACATGGCTAGATCGTCTTAGATTTTTACTCTGATCAAGAATATATATATACTTTATAGGGTCGGAAATGGGTATTTCGATGTGTTGCAAACGGAAAGACAAAATGAATATACCCCCATCCTTTAAGGGTGGGTATAAAAATATAAGGTTGAAACTGAAGAATCTTAAAAAACATTGTAGCACGGTGTACATAACCGTACATACAAAATATGAAATTTTGTTTATATATCTTTGTTTAAGAAAAAATAAACCTCAAAATTTGTTCAAACAAAAATTAGTTCTGTGTACCTTATCTATCTATCTATGCTAATAATCTTTAAATAAAAATTAAAATGTTGCGCTTTGTTAGTTTGTTTGTGTTACCTAAGACTCAAAAACGGGTGAACCAATTTTCATGCAATTGTCTCAGATGATAGCGAATGGCCTCCCGATGAATAAGGGGAACCCCATTTTATGATATCGGGGAGGGGCGGACGCTCCCCCTTACCCCAATTTTCAAAAACGTCCGATCTTGAGAATTGGTGCATTGATTTAAGCTAAATTTTGTATCACCATTAGGACTATGTTCACCCGAACAGTCTAAATTGGCATAAAACTTTAGGGTCAAATAAACGTGGGGATGCCACCATAGAAACCACCCAAACGTACATGTTTGCCGATTGGAATAATATGAGTATCAAATGAAAGGTAATTGAAAGTATTGGGTTGCCCAAAAAGTAATTGCGGATTTTTCATATAGTCGGCGTTGACAAATTTTTTCACAGCTTGTGACTCTGTAATTGCATTCTTTCTTCTGTCAGTTATCAGCTGTTACTTTTAGCTTGCTTTAGAAAAAAAGTGTAAAAAAGTATATTTGATTAAAGTTCATTCTAAGTTTTATTAAAAATTCATTTACTTTCTTTTAAAAAATACGCAATTACTTCTTGGGCAACCAATAGAATACGAAAGTTATATAAAAACAAATAAGGAAAGGCAAAAGTCGGACGGGGCCGACTATATAATCCCCTACACCTGCCCTATAAGTGAAAATTTGGAGCTATATCTTATTCTGAACCGAATTGATTGAACTTCAAATGGGTTATAAAACCATCAAAATTTCGAGCAAATGTGATTAAAGTTGTAATGACTATGGCTCTATTTGTGCAAATGTATGGGTATGAAAGCTAAATGGAAATCTGAATCGATTTTGATAGAATTTAACAAACATGTGTATTGTCATAAAAGACTTATAAATCGTTTGCAAATTTCCGTGACAATCGATTGACAAATGACCCCACCATTGAAATATTACTCAAAGTCAGACGAACATATAGGGAAGCAATATCTAACTCTTTAGGTATTGTGGTAGTCGTCGAGAAGAGCGTTGCGCAAAATTTTGAGAAGATTGGTGAATAAATGTGCTTGCAGTGGCTCCAGAAATGAAAATCGAGCAATATATGGGAGCTGTATCCAAATCTGAACCGATATCTATGGAACTCATTAGTAAAGATGACAATCAAAAGAGAAACCCTCATACCAAATGACCACATTATCATCAGTAATGTGGAGAGTTATAAAAAAACGGTTAGGTTGAAAAGAGGATGCAGACATTAATCCGTCCCATCCCATGATGGACATATACCTAAGCCAGTAATCGGCTTGTTGTACGCTCTAAATACAAAAAAAAAGTAACCTCGAAAAAGAAAATCTAAGTTGGGAATTTCGTGCTACTTACAAAATCCTTAATTGTTTTCCATGCCACACCCCTAAGTTGGTTTATGTCTGGTATTGTGTCCCCACCTAAGTCCCGGTATCTGTTAGACGCGAAAGCTGGACAATGGCAAAGGAAATGCTCCAAAGTCTAATCATCTTACCCACATGCCCTACACATGCTATCACTTGCAGCACCGATTTTGAAAAGTGAGCTCGTAGTCCTATGTGTCCCTTTATGATACCAATAGCTATACTTAGCTCCTTCTTACTTCCTTTCAGTAATAGCCTCGTCTTCTCACGATCTGGACCCCTCATAGGAATTTTCGCCGACTACCCACCGTTTCGCTGGGTTGTATGCGCATTCGTCGCTCACGCGCTTAACACGGACTGTGTCGACCCGAAAAGCTTCGGCTTAACCAAGTTTATTGACGGCAGTTCTCTGGCCTTCAAAGCCAAACCGTCTGCCCTTTCATCACACCGTTATGGCCCGACACTCAAACGATGTGGATTTCGCCATCCTCAGAAAAGGCGTTGATCTCCTTCTAACACTGCAAGACTGTTCGTAACCTTACCGTCCTGGTTGTTATTGCCCTTATGGCAATTTTACTGTCGGTAAAGATGTTCACACTCGCATGCCGTGATCGCCCGGATCTCCACCTGCAGGACCGTATTATGGTCAAACAGTCTAAAACAGATCTTTGTGCCTGGGTTCTCAATGTTGACCCCCAGGCACACTCTGTTCTCTAGCTTTGAGCCATCAGTGTAACATGATCTTCTAGATGGCAATACTAGGGTCCCGTCAATCCATGACTGTGCCGCTGGCACATTCATTCCCCCTTACACCGTTATGGCCCGGCAACCAAACGATGCGGATTTTGCCATCCTTAGAGAAGGCGTTAATCTCCTTCTTACACTGCAAGACTGTTCGTGACCTTACCGTCCTGGTTGTTATTGACCTGATGGCAATTTTACCGTCCAAAAAGATGTTCACACTCTACGTTCTCACGTTATCGCCACATCACCTCACGCATTCCGTGATCGCTCAGACCTCCGCCTGCAGGACCGTATTATGGTCAGGCAGTCTAAAACAGAACTCAGTCCCTGGGTTCTCAATGTAGACCCCCAGGCCCACACTGTCCTCTAGTTTTGACTATCCGTGTAACATGATCTTCTAGATGGTAATACTAGGGTTCCGTCAACCCAAGACTGTGCCGCAGGCAGCAGAGCCTCGCACTCGACCTCAAGGTTCATCTCATGTATCCGATCGGAAACCTCTTCCCTTCCTTCCAGGTTTACCTATCGTTGCCTCGATTATACCGCGATGGTATGAGCTGCTCCCATCCTCAATCCATTCTCCCGTCGCCTTAAGTCTCATAGCCTCACACTTAATGTGTATGTCAATGGGTCGTATATCTAGAATAGTCCCCAGTGCCCTAGTGGGCGTGGACCTCATAGCTCCGCCTATGCCAAGACAACATGTTCTCTGAACCTGTTGTATGGTCCTTATGTTGCACTTTTTCTCTATAGAAGTCCAACAAACTACTGAGTAAGTATTGGTTTAATCACGCCCCTGTAGAGCCAGTGGACTATCCTCGGATTCAGGCCCCATTTCGAGCCTACGGCCATCTATATAGTGCCCAACATCCGTGAGCCTTCTCAGTACGCTCCTGAATGTAACACTTCCAATATTGAGTTTCCTGTCCAAGATCACACCTAAGTATTTGACCTTCTCAGAGATCGAAATCGTCTTATTGAGGAAACGTGGTGCGTCAGATTGGTCCACCTTCGTCTTCCTCGTGAACAGACATATTTCAGTTTTCTCTGGGTTAACATTGAGACCTCTGGGTCAAGCCCAGTCATATACCATATGCAAGATCCTTTCGACCCTCCTGCAAAGCTAGTTCGGATCATTACCCCTTGAAAGTATTACAACATCGTGTGCATAGCAGACAGCCTCAAATGCCTCCTCAGTCAGCATCCGTAATAGGTCATTCATGTGACTCGCAATTTATCCACCTATTCCTTAGCATATGGTTTATCCAGTCTCTAAGGACTCGGTCCACGCGGTACTGGTAAAAGAATTAAATCAATGTGTCGGTCCGCACATTATTAAACGCCCCCTCGATGACAATACAAACTGCCAATTTTTACGTCTTGGCATCGAAGGGTTTTCCTCTTTTTTATGCACAACCTCGTGCAGGGCGGTCCAACGACCTTCCTTTGACATAGGCATGCTGGCTGTATTTAAGCATTTCGCTGGATGTCCTACTCTTTATCATGGTATCCACAATGCGTCCCATGGATTTAAGTATAACGTAAGGCTTGGGTATAAACACCACCCTTCACTCCTGCCAGGCTTTCGTCACCCCGAATGTCTTCAGATTCATCAAGTATACGGATGACAGCCCTCTGGCCCCCACCGCCGTTTCGCTAAGGCCCGTTCCGGTTTTTCGAGTGGGATGGAGTGGATGGCCGTTTTCACTCTACTATTACAGATCTGGTTCAGGAAGTTTTTTTTTGTAAAATTTGACAATAATAGGCGATCCGACACTGAAGGTATTAAAGATATATTTCGTCTGTAGATGACGCAATTTTCATCCTGTTAGAATCAAATTTTTATACCCATAGGATGGGGGTATACGAATCTTGTCATTCCGTTTGTAACACCTCAAATATTCGTCTAAGACCCCATAAAGTCTATAAGAGCACTACTTGCTTTGTTTACAACCATTGAGATGTGTTGACGGAAGTTTAAGCGTTGATCTAGAAGAAATCCAAGGTCTTTAAAGCTATAGACTACTTCAAGTTGATTGGAACCCAAAAAGTAGCTAGTTTTAAGAGAGGTTATTCTTGAAAATTATATGTGTTTGCATTTGGAAATATTAAGTTCCATAAAGTTCTGGTTGCACCATTCGTAAAGAGTATCAAGGTCATACTGAAGATAACACTGTTCATCAGAGTCTCTCATTGATCTGAAGATCTTAACATCATCTGCATACATCAAAATATTCGAGTGTTTTAAAGTAAAAGGGAGATCGTTTATGAACAAATAAAACAACACAGGGCCAAGGTGACAACCCTGTGGAACACCTGAAGAGAAAACAATTGATTTGGAAACTGCAGTACCAAATTTAACTCTTTGAGTACGTCCAGTCAGATATGATCTGATCCACTTTAGTAAAGATGGACTGAAACCAATAAGAACTATTTATCTTAGCAGAAGGTTGTGGTTGACTTTATCAAATGCTTTACTAAAATCGGTATATATAGTATCCGTTTGGTAGCGTTCCCTAAAGCCATCGTTGACCAAACAAGTAAATTCTAAAATATTTGTTTTCGTCGATTTCGATTTCCGGAACCAATGTTGGTAGGGAGACAATATAGAAGAGACTTGATGTGAATTAGAGTCAGTCAGAATTTTCTCTAATAGCTTCGGAATAGCATTCAAAATTGAAATGCCCCTGTAATTAGAAACCTCATTGCGATTTCCGGCTTTAAATAACGGTCTTATATAAGATTGCTTCCACAATTCCGGTAGATATCCATGCTTTAATGAACTGTTGAAAAGTGTACAAAGGGGATACGAAAGTTCGAGAGCGCAATGCTTTAAAATGTTCGATGGAATTCCATCTGGACCGGGATTAAAAGTTATCTTCAGTGACCTTAAATTTTCATCTATTCAAAGTTTTACAAAAAATGCATTTACTATCTTTTAAAAAATCCGCAATTACTTTTTAGGCAACCCGATATTACAACGGCGTTTGAATTCCCAAATTTGTAGAAGGATTTAGGATTTGATTTCAATTGATTTCTAATTTTATTCAAATAACTAGCATACGCCAATTTGTTTTCTTTATTATATTCGCATCTTGTTAATGAATACATCGAAAATTCAGACGTTGACCAGAGCGTTTAAACCTTTTATAGAATTTATTCTTCTTGTTCTTCAGCCTAGAAAGATTGGTTGTATTCCATGGAGGACCATATGCGTTGCAAAAAGTAGTTTTAGGGGCAGATTGAGAAATAAAGTCAAGTAGCACAGTATAAAAAGTTGAAATCATTTCATTCATATCTTTAGATCTGAAAATTTCATTCCAATCAACAGATGAGAGTAGTGAGTTCAGTTTGATGTAATCACTTTTAGCAAAACAGAATACTTTTTCAATGGCTACATGTAAACCGATCTCCCGATTTGACTTCTTTAGCCCTTACAAGCCGCAATTTTTTCCAATAACTGTGCCAAGTACGGTCCAAATCGGCCTCTAAACTGCTAAAGCTCCCATATAAACCGATCTTCCGATTTGTTTTCTTTAGCCCTTACAAGCCGCAATTTTGTCCGATTTAACTGAAATTTTTCACATGTAATGATTCCAACAACTGCGCCAAGTACGGTCCAAATAGGTCCTTAACCTGATATAGCTCCCATATAAACCGATCTTTCGATTTGACATCTTGAGGCTCTGGAAGCCGCAATTCTTATCCCTTTTGGTTGAAATTCAGCGCGAAATGTTTTGTTATGACTTCCAACAACCGTCCAAATCGGTCTATAACCTGATATGGCTCCCATATAAATCGATCTCTTGATTTCGCATCTTGAATCCCTGGAAGCCGAAATTGTTATTTAATTTTGGCTTAAAATTTTGCACGGAGGGTGTTGGGGATTGCTTCGATTAGTGCAGATTTGACAATGAAAATGTCTTCAACTAGAGAAATTGTACAAACTTTTTGCAGAATCTTTTGCATTCCCAAGATTCGACCCGGTCGAACATAGCACATTTTTACTTATTTCTTTTTGCTGTTATTGTTGTTTTAGCAGTTTGTTGTGTTCTATCTTTCGTCTGCTTGATTCTGTTGGGTGTCAAAATCCAGGAACTCTGCGACTAAGATTGGGTGCGTCTAGATGGATTTGGGTCTGAGTCGAGTGGGTCTGGCTGGGCAGCTGCCTCAGTGTAGAGATTCCGTCGGGGTCCAACGCCTTGAATAACTTGGCGCTACTAATGACATTCGCAACCCTCCGTTGCAGCCCTGGCTGACATTGCTGAGTGTCGAATGCCTTCGATATGTTTAATGCTACGAGGACTGTCCTATCACATGGCCCGGTCTCATTGAAGGAGCCATGGCAAATGTGTGCGGTGATGGCATGCAGAGCAGTTGTTGGACTATGCAGTCTTCGAAATTCATGCTGATGCTCGGTGAATGGAAATTCTCCAACGAGCCTCAGGAAGCGTAGTCCCCTCAAGCGTCTTGGCTATTGGTGAGAGTAGGGAGATCGGTCTGTACGACTTCCCCTTACTCGTATCCTTTGCAGCCTTCAGTAGCGGGATCACTCTGTCCCAACCTACCGTTTCAGCCCTGGGTGAAGGGACGTATTGGCGATGTCCTCAAATTTGGCATGGCTGAGTGTCGAATGCCTTCGATATGTTTAGTGCCACGAGGACCGTCCTATCACATGGCCTGGTCTCATTGAAGAAGCCACGGCAAATGTATGCGGTGATGGCATGCAGAGCAGTTGTTATGCTATGTCTTCGAAATCCATGCTGATGCTCGGCAAATGGAAATTCTCCAACTAGGCTTGGGAGAAGTAGTCGCTCAAGCGTTTTGGCTATTGGTGAGAGTAGGGAAATCGGTCTGTACGACTCCCCCTTACTGGGATCCTTTCCTCTGCCCATCTTCCAGACATCGGGTACTATAAGAGTGTTCAAAGTCAGGTTGAGGACAGTCGTAAGGTACTCGACTCCTGGTACATCCAGATTCTTCAGCATCACTGTAGAGATTCCCACGGGGCCCAAAGCCTTGGATGATTTGGGGCCACGAATGACATTCATAACTTCGTCCATGGTAAATTGTGATGGCTGTTCTTAGGCTCGGAGACCACGAATACGGCGAATGGCTCTCCCCCAGCCCTATCACGCTCGGGATACACAATAAATTGACGGTTGAATAACCTGGCGCACCTCCTCGTATCAGTCACGGTTACGTCGCCAAAACTGACTGAAGTCCTGCCGGTGTTCGAGAGTGACTTAACAGTAGCCCACAGCTTGCCTAAAACGGTACCTAAGTTACATGGCTCCAAGTGTTCCAGCCACAAATTCCGCTTATGTTCGTTGACTACCCTATTTATTTCCAGATTCAGCTCGCTGATTCTGGGGCTAGTGGGGTCCATACTACTAATCACATCACGCTCGTCTGCGAGTACCACTGCCTGCACCGGGAAATTGAGCCGCACTTGGGGTATTCGACTGGTTGGTATAAAACGAGCGGCTGCTGCGTCAATGATGTCTCGCAATTTCCTCTCGGCCACTAGCACATCCGAGGAGGGTGGCAGTTCACTGAAGCGGCGATTGGTATACTCTCTGAAGCCAGCCCAATTGGCCTTCTTCTGATTGACAAACGTCCGGCGCTCAGAGGTTATGAAGTCGGGTGGTCGGTCGATGGTGAGAATTATGGGGAGGTGGTGTGACCGATCGATGGAGAGAATTATGGGGAGGTGGTGTGACCGATCGATGGTGAAAATTTTGGGGAGGTGGTGTAACCCCAAAGAGATGACGGCTTGTCACTCAAGAGATCAGGGGATGCAATGGAAATGTCTGGCGAGCTGCTGCACCTCCTCGTAATCCTAGTGGGTGCATCCTCATTCACTGTGCAAAACGTGGAGCTTTTAATCTCTCTCTGCCAAAGCTAGGCCACGCTGGTCGTTACCTAGCGGAGAATGTCATGAAGTGTGATGCGCATTAAAGACCCCTAGAACCAGACGATTATGACCAGATAGTACCCCACTTATATTGGGGTTGTAAGCTTGGTCAGTAATCGGGACATAGCTACCAACCTGCGGTATGTACACGTTGTATAGCTCTATCTCGACAGTACCGGACCTGACTGCTATCCCCATGCACTCCATGTATGGGGTCACTAGCGCCAGGCGCTGGCGAGATGGGTCTATATTGCACGGAATGGTGTATCACGAAGCCCAATCACCCACCTCCATTCCTTGTTGTTGTTGTAGCAGTGTGTAATACACTGAGGCGGCAGCCATTGCCGATGAAGAACTCCATCGGGTCAATCCGGTACATTCAACCGGCTGCCATGGGATTGTCCATTCCTTGAGCAATCCTTACGTAGCACATTGTATCCGTGACAACTGTGCAAGCTGCAGGTGTTGGTCGGCTTTGTCCCCTGGGTCGCTGCGACCAATATATCTTTGCGACTCATGAAATCCACAATCTCATCGATCTTGCCATGGAGACCGTTGCAGTTTAGTTGCAAAAATGATACATTTCCCGGCACTGGTCTGGCAATTTTTGGGCTGGGATGCTGCTGTTGTGTATATTGCCGTTAGGGAGAGGTCGGGGGGTTACATAGTCCGACGACGAGGACGCAGAAGGCGACGAGGACGCAGAAGGCGCCGAGGACGCAGAAGGCGACGAGGACGCAGAAGGCGACGAGGACGCAGAAGGCGACGAGGACGCAGAAGGCGACGAGGACGCAGAAGGCGACGATACGTACCATGGCAGCCGGTTGTACGTACCGGATTGACCCGATGGAATCTTCATCGGCAAGGGCTGCCGCCTCAGTGTACGTGTTCGTCTTTTTTCGTCATGGGAGAGGCACATCCCGGAGTGCCTTCTCCGTATGCTTTTGGTCCGTGCCGGGATTGAAAAGAACCCCGGACCCTGGTTCTGTTCCGTTTGCCAGAACCGCCTTCATCATCGGTCAGTGTCGGTGAGGTGTAACAGGTGCTTGGAGTGGGTACATTTCCGTTCTTGCTCTGGCCTAACTTCGCTACGGGAGTATAGTCATACTGGCTATGTCGCTAGGTGCTGTGCGAACACAGCCAGCAGTGGGTCACAAGCGTCGCCGTCGTCGCCTTCGGCGTCCTCGTCGTCGGACTATGTGACCCCCCCGACCTCTCCCGTACGGCAATTTATGCAAAGACAGCACCCTAGCCCTACTATTGCCAGGCCAGTGTCGGGAAATGTATCGTTCCTGCAGTTAAACTGCAATGGACTGCGAGGCAAGATTGATGAGATTGTGGATTTTATGAGTCGGAAGAGCATATCGGTCGCAGCGATCCAGGAGACAAAGCTGACTAACACCTGCAGCTTGCACAGTTGTCACGGCTACAATGTGCTACGTAAGGATCGCTCAAGGAATGGAGGTGGGGGATTGGCCTTCGTTATACACCATTCCGTGCAGTATAGACCTATCTCGCCTGCGCTTGACGCTAGTGACCCATACATGGAATGTATGGGGGTAGCAGTCAAGTCTGGTACTGCCGAGATAGAGATATACAACGTGTATATACCGCCGGTTGGCAGCTGTGTCCCGATTAATGGCCAGGCCTACAGCCCCGACATAAGTGGGTTGCTATCTGGCCATAGTCGTCTGGTTCTGGGGGATTTCAATGCACATCACTCGTCATGGCATTCTCCCCTAGGCAACGACCAGCGTGGCATAGCTTTGGCAGAGCAGATAGATAGCTCCACGTTTTGCACGGTGAATGAGGATGCCCCCACTAGGATTACGAGGAGGTGCAGCAGCTCGCCAGACATCTCAATCGCATCCCCTGATCTCCTGAGTGACGTATCCTGGCAAGCCGTCATCTCTTTGGGGTCAGACCACCTCCCCATAATCCTCACCATCGACCGACCACCCGACTCCATAACCTCTGAGCGCCGAACGTTCATCAACTATAAGAAGGCCAACTGGACTGGCTTCAGAGAGTATACCAATCGCCGCTTCAATGAACTGCCACCCCCCTCTGATGTGCTTGTGGCCGAGAGGAAATTCCGAGACATCATCAACGCAGCAGCCGCTCGCTTTATACCAGCCGGTCGAATACCGCAAGTGCGACCCAATTTCCCGGCGCAAGCAGTGGTACTCGCAGACGAGCGTGATGGGATTCGTGCTATGGACCCCGCTAACCCCAGAATCAGCGAGCTGAATCTGGAAATAAACAGGGTAGTCAACGAACATAAGCGGAATTTGTGGCTGGAACACTTGGAGCAATGTAACTTAGGCACCGGTGCAGGCAAATTGTGGGCCACTGTTAAGTCTCTCTCGAACCCCGGTAGACGGGACGACAGGACCTCAGTCACTTTTGGCGAGTTAACCGTGACTGATCCGAAGAGATGCGCCAGGTTGTTCAACCGTCAATTTATCGTGCATCCCGAGAGAGACAGGGCAAGGAGGAGAGCCATTCGCCGTATTCGTGGTCTCCGAGCCGATGAACAGCCATCACAATTTACCGTGGGCGAAGTTACGAATGTCATCCGTGGCGCCAAATCTTCCAAGGCGTTGGGCCCCGACGGAATCTCTACATTGATGCTGACGAATCTGGATTTACCTGGAGTTGAGTACCTTACCACTGTCCTTAACCTGTCATTGAACACTCTTATAGTTCCCGATGTCTGGAAAATGGGCAGAGTGATCCCGCTACTGAAGCCTGGTAAAGACCCGAGTTTGGGGGAGTCGTACAGACCGATCTCCCTTCTCTCACCAGTGGCTAAGACGCTTGAGGCATTACTCCTCCCGAGCCTCGTAGGAGAATTTCCATTCGCCGAGCATCAACACGGATTTCGGAGACTGCACAGCACAACAACAGCTTTGCATGCCATCACCACACACATTTGCCGTGGCTTCAATCAACCCAGGCCATGTGATAGGACGGTCCTCGTGGCATTGGACCTATCGAAGGCATTCGACACGGTCAGCCATGCCAAATTATTTGAGGACATCGCCAACACGTCCCTCCAGCCAGGCCTTAAACGTTGGGTCGCGAATTATCTGTGTGGCCGCCAGTCATTTGTGGAATTTAGGGATAAGAAGTCAAAACACCGTAGAGTGAAACAGGGAGTTCCCCAAGGCGGGGTGATATCTCCGGCTCTGTTTAACCTCTACCTTTCCTCCATCCCACCTCCTCCAGACGGCATAGAGATCGTATCATATGCGGACGACTGTACGATCTTGGCATCAGACCCCCCTCCCATTGATGACATCTGCGATAGGTTGAACGTCTACCTCAACGAGCTTGCCTCATATTTCGCTGCAAGAAATCTGAAGATATCCGCCACCAAATCTTCAGCCACACTGTTCACTACAAATACGCGTGAGGTGAATTCTGAGCTGACTGTGATGGTCGATGGAGAATTGATTCCGACCATCAAGTGTCCCAAAATACTTGGCGTCACATTTGACAGCTCCTACACTTTCTCCCCACATGCCACAGCAATCTGCAATAAAGTCAAAAGTAGAAACAAGGTCCTCAAGTCACTCGCTGGCAGCACTTGGGGTGCAGACAAAGAAACCTTGTTGACCACGTACAAAGCAATTGGCCGGTCTGTGGTAAATTATGCAGCGCCAGTGTGGTCACGTCAGCTTTGTGACACGCAGTGGAATAATATTCAGATCTGTCAGAATGCCGCCCTCCGAACTGCGACGGGCTGCCTCCTTAGTTCTCATGTGGACCACCTCCACCAGGAGACAAAGATCCTACCAGTGCGAAGACATAACTACATGCTGTCTAAGCAATACCTTTTGGGCTGTTATCGCAGATATCATCCAAATCATCATCTTGTGGATAGATACCCACCGCCCAGAAGCCTTAAGGTAGATCTACATGATCTAGAGCGTGAGGTCCAGCGCTACAAGAGAGAACCTCTAGATCAAGCGGCATATCAAGCGGGTCTGAACAACATTCATGCAGACACGGTAGCAGACGCATTAACTGGCTACCGGGTGAATGTAGTCCTTGGAGTACGACCGCCACCCATTGCACCCGAAGAAATCGACCTCCCCCGGCAAACCAGAGTGATTCTGGCTCAATTACGTTCCGGCAGATGCAGCCGCCTCAATTCCCACAGAGCTAGGATTGATGCCGACGTGCAAGATGTATGTCCCGACTGTAACCAGGGACCGCACGATACACGTCACCTGTTTAACTGCCCGGCCAGACCCACTCGACTCAGACCCAGATCCCTGTGGACGCACCCCATCTTAGTCGCGGAGTTCCTGGGTCTTGACACTCAACAGAATCAAGCAGACGAAAGATAGTACACAATAAACTGCTACAACAACAACAACAACAACGACGACGCTTATGACCCACTGCTGGCTATGCTCGCACAGCACCTTGCAACATATCCAGTATGACTATACTCCAGTAGTGAAGTGAGGCCAGAGCAAGATCGGAAATGTACCCACTCCATGCATCGGTAACACCTCACCGACACCGACCGATGATGGAGGCGGTTCTGGCAAACCGAACTGAACCAGGGTCGGGGGTTCTTTTCGATCATTTGTTGTTTAAAGGTCCTCTGCGACTAAAATTGGGTGCGTCTATGGGTTGCCCAAAAAGTAATTGCGGATTTTTTAAAAGAAAGTAAATGCATTTTTAATAAAACTTAGAATAAACTTTAATCAAATATACTTTTTTTACACTTTTTTTCTAAAGCAAGCTAAAAGTTACAGCTGATAACTGACAGAATAAAGAATGCAATTACAGAGTCACAAGCTGTGAAAAAATTTGTCAACGCCGACTATATGAAAAATCCGCAATTACTTTTTGGGCAACCCATAGATGGATCTGGGTCAAAGTCGAGTGGGTCTGGCTGGGCAGTTAAACAGGTGACGTGTATCGTGTGGTCCCTGGTCACAATCGGGACATACATCTTGCACGTCGGCATCAATGCTTGCTCTGTAGGAGTTGAGGTGGCTGCATCTGCCGGAACGTAATTGAGCCAGAACTACTCTGCTTTGCCGGGAGAGGTCAATTTCTTCCGCTGCAATGGTCGGCGGTCATTCTCCAAGGACTAAATTCACCCGGTAGCTATTTACCGCATCTGCTACTGTGTCTGCATGAATGTTGTCTAGACCCGTTTGATATGCCGCTTGATCTTGAGGTTCTCTCTTTTAGATCTGGACCTCACGCTCTAGAGCATGTAGATCTACGTTAAGGCTTCTGCGCGGTGAATACATATCCACAAGATGATGATTTGGATGGTCTCTGCGATAACAGCCCAAAAGGTATTGACTAGACAGCATGTATTTATGTCTTCGCATGGGTAGAATCTTTGTCTCCTGATGGAGGTGGCCCACGTGGGTTCTTTTCGATCCCGGCACGAACCAGAAAAGTGCGGGGAAGGCACTCCCGGATGTGCCTCTCCCATGTCCAAAAAAAAAAGACGAACACGTACACTGAGGCGGCCGATTAGGGTTCCATCGGGTCAATCCGATGCGTACAACCGGCTG